>NW_010128413.1:17293-48522 GCF_000699245.1 Pterocles gutturalis | reverse complement strand
CAGCCCATGCAAACCTCATGAAGTTCAACAAAGCTAAGTGCAAGGTCCTGCACATGGGTCGAGGCAATCCCAAGCACAAATACAGGCTGGGTGGAGAATGGCTTGTGTGCGGCCCTGAGGAGAAGGACTTGGGAGTGTCGGTAGATGAGAAGCTCATGAGACCCTGCCTGGAGTACTGTGTCCAGCTCTGGAGTCCTCAGCACAGGAAAGACATAGACCTGTGGGAGTCAGTTCAGAGGAAGGCCACAAAGATGGTCAGAGGGCTGGAGAACCTCACATATAAAGGACAGGCTGAGAGTTGGGGTTGTTCAGCCTGGAGAAGAGAAGGCTCTAGGGAGACCTTACTGTGGCTTTCCAGTACTTAAAGGGGGCCTACAGGAGACATGGGGGGGGACTCTTCGTCAGGGAGTGTAGCGATAGGATGACGGATAACAGCTTTAAGCTGAAAGATGGTAAATTTAGACTAGATATTAGGAAGAAATTCTTTACTGTGAGGGTGGTGAGACACTGGAACAGGTTGCCCAGGGAAGCTGTGGCTGCCCCATCCCTGGAGGTGTTCAAGGCCAGGCTGGATGAGGCTTTGAGCAACCTGGTCTAGTAGAAGGTATCTGTGCCTGTGGCATGGGGGTTGGAACTCAATGACTTTTAAGGTCCCTTCCAACCCAAACCATTCTCTCATTCTGTGTTTGGATATGGTTTCTAGAACTATTTGTTCCATTACCTTCCCAGGGACTTAAGTGAAGCCAACCGTCATGTGGTTACAATAGTTTGTTTTTGTTGTATTTCTCTTATGTGTCTTCTTATGTCCTAGAAGAAGCTCCAAAAAAATTGAGAGACATATCTTTTTTTACTGTTAAACCATAAGTAAAGAATATGCATAAAACACATTCTTTAATTAAATTTCTATTAGTCAGAATTACAGTCTGTACCTCATTCCTCAAATCCTTCAAAAATACTTATTGCTTTCTTCTGATGTTTAAGCCAATTGAAGTGATAATTTTCATATTAACTAGTACATCCACCATTTCATATGTGAATTTTTGAACTTGCAGTGGGACCTCCCCTTTTTTTTTTTTTAATTCCTTTTGCATCTTGATCATTTTTAAGCAGTACAGATCACTGAGAGTTTTCTTCCTTCTAATATAAACTATCAGTAGTTTTGATAAGGTATTTCTCAAAATCTTTTAATATCTGCTTTATTGTGGTACATATATGAAGTGTAAATGAGGTAATAGTGCATACATTGTTGAAGATACACATTTACAGTGCTAGAGTTCTTTCTCTCTTCATCTGAATTCATCTTCTCCTTTTTTGAAACATATCTTTTTTTAGATAGTCATCTTTCTGGTAATTAACATTTGATACTTTTTTTTTTTCCTGATCTACTCTATTGATTTTCATTTATCTGCTTCAAGTTCTTTTTTGATTGATGTAAAAAAAACACATTATGCTGAATAAATACTTATTTGAAAAACATTTTTTCTGAAATATTTATTTTAAAATATATTCTTGAAAAGCCTTCATTCCATATGCAAATGTTTCACTCTTTTAACCACTTTTTAAAATAACTGCACCATTTTTCTTTATCTGTCTCTATTGACCTTAGACTTCACTGTTGAGGGTCTCACAGGTACCCTTCTTCTCTGAGAATTTTACTTCTGAGTAAACCATGCTATTTCTGTGGTCAGTACTACACTTTTTTTTTTTTTTTAATGGAACTGTATTTCAGTCCTGTGCACAGCTAGAAAATAAAGAATTCTCTTCTTGTGGTACTCTGATTAATTTTTCCAAGAAGAAGTTATTGACAACATCTAATTTATTGTTTGTATCTTGCATGAACATTTGCCCACATTACATGGGGTAATTGAAATCTCCTTTACAAGTTCTCATTGCCATTAGACACAGATGGATAATGTCATTTCAAATGGCCTAAGGCAATGGAAGCTTTCACACAGAGCTGAGAGGCGTGACACAGGACTTAGGGGTAATATCTGAGCTTCTGCACCAGCAGCTGGATGTCACACAGAGCACCGTAAGGAAATGGCACTAGACACCTTTATGCTAACAACTGAACCATGTCCTCTGTTTCTTTATATATAAAACTGTTCTCCTTCTGAGAATAGGTAAGTCAGTTAGAAAACATACTTTGAGCTCCTGCATTAGCACAACAAGCCATACTTGTCTTCTATAGTCCCAAAGCGAATATCGACTCATAAAAGACCACTCAAAATCTGCTCTCACTGGCAAGGCATCAGAAATGAGTTCCAATCATTATTTTTTTTCAAGAATTTAATGCTTGAAGCAAATCCAAAAATATCTTAGAATTCACAGTTCTATTAAAATCTATATGAAGTCCGTGGCACTGTTGACCTACATTTGCAGCAATTAAGAAAATAATACAATTAACATCAATTTCAATTAATTTTACTGAGGTTTCCTACATATAATACAAGTCCAATTATTTCAGGATTCTTTGAAGTGGGAGAAAACACATTATCTGAGAGGGAAAAATACACAATACAGTTGCCACATGCAGAAACAGTCAATTTGGATGGTTATATAGAAAGCTTATGGTTAAAGCTAAGATATTAAAAACACTTTTATTAGATTTCTAAATTAACTTTTATTTTTAAAGGTCTGCTTTCATCCATTGGGATTCTTGGGGAAAAAAAAGGCAGCTACTGTACATCAAAACTATGCTTATTTGTAAACTACCTTGTAATACGTCTGTGATAGCTAAAACGAACCAAATATTCTTCAGTTCCTTAGAAAAATTCTGAAATTGTATTCTGTAAGGTAAATCCAAGTCAGGGAAGAAATTAAGTCAAAGAAATAACAACAGGAATGGAAAATAGTCTCTACATGTGATATAGCAGTAATGTAACTACAGAAGGATGTAACAACTGTGTTGACATTCTTTAGCACATAGGCTGCAGAGTGTATGAAAATGTGCTTTTGAATACACTCAAGGAAAGAATGCAAGACAGTTTCTGAAGCCAGAGGGAATTATGTGCATGAAAAGATAGAGCTGATAATCTAGCACTGCTAAACTGAAACTAAATTGCCCACAGATTATTTGTAAAGAGAGGAGAGGAGAGGAGAGGATGTGAAAGGAGAGGAGAGGAGAGGAGAGGAGAGGAGAGGAGAGGAGAGGAGGATGCAAGTACAGCTGTACTGACTCAAGCAAAATTGTTTAGAATCTTATCTCCAAGATGAGGCAGCCCAGGAATAATGCTGTCCCTGCTCAGTTCTTGCTACATTGTGAGTGGGTTGTGCCAACTAAAAGAAAGGAGCTCCTGTGCCTGGTTCTTGTTCCCTCTTTCAGCCAGTGGGTCAGGAAGATCATCACCACCATTGCAGCTGCAGCATGACAATCCCAACACCAGCCTTAACATTGCTGCTGAATTTTGCTGACACCGACACTATGGAGCTCCTGCTCTCACTCCTAGTAGGGCTACTGCTACCCCAACACCCCGACTGCTGCACACCAAGCAAAAGAAGTCTGGTATTTGAGACCATAGGCCACAGTCTTCATTCAATATGGTTTAAACTTGCTGCTGAAGAGGTATGTCTGGAAATCCCTGCGTTTTCCACCCACACATGAAGACGTATTTTGAGAAGGAGCGGGGCAGAGCAAACTTGCTCATGTTCCTATGGCCTTATAAGATCATAGCTTCCCCCCCTCTTCCCTTTCCTCCCCTTCCAACCTTCTGTTTACTAGATAAAGAAAGAAGATTAATAGATGTGTTTTCCCTCCTCACAACTATGTGTTTTTTCCTTTGTTTCTGTCTGATTTTTTTTTTTTTGGGGGGGGGGAGAGGGGCATAAAGTTTTCAAGGAAAAAATGCTTGAAACCTCCAGCCCATAGCAGCACCTGCAGCTGTAGCCCTCTTTCATCTCTGAACCCTTTTCTTCTCCCTTTGGCTCTGGGGTATGAATGTGTCAGCTCTTCACGTGCTCTGGCGGCTGCAGACTCTCCTGACAAAACCACCATGTCTTCACCCACAGCACCTCTTGTGTGAAGACACCTTACATAGGTCAATAGCAGAACTGACTGGTTTATGTTTTAATTTAAGCTAAAAAATGTTATGATTTTTACTATTAATTTACTCCATCTTTAGGTTTTTTAATGAAAACTTCTCTGTTCTAGCAAATGTCTTTGCTATTTACTTGCTTTTAACCTTTCCTGAGGCTTTCCTAACACACGGTATGTACCAGCACATCACTTCCACTATGGTATCTTTCAGTAGTATCCATGACATCTGTAAGGACTTGATTCACTTAATTGCTCCTTTATACTTTTTTTAAGTTTCTTAATTTTTAGATAAAGAAGTTTTTGAAGGGCAAATGGGGTGGATATTTTAGGTTTTTTTACTGGTGTGAGAATGTCAAATTATTTTGTACATTTTGATCACTGTTACAAAATGGTTGTTCCATTTAATGACTTTAAACTAGGTCTCCTGACTATTACAGAATATCAAATCAGACACTACATTTCCTTTGAAAGACTGGCTACTTCATAAATGAATCACTGACACTACGTAAGATTTTGTCTTTGGTTCACATCCTGAAGTTGCATTCACACCATCTAGATGGGAGTAATAGACTGGAATTTTATCCACTCTCTTCCCTTTTGATTTTGTTCAGAATACCACATTAATTGCTGTTATACTGGCAAGGTAGTCTGGGATATAGACGGAATTCTCTATTCTTCTTGTCCATGCCTGGGATCTCAATCCTAAAGCTTTTCTTTTACTCATTAAAGTATTTTAAAGTAGCAAAGATTAAGACAGTTTCATGATTTAGCATATATATCATGTATATATGTGTAAAGCACAAACAAAAATGGAAGTAAATAAAGAAAACAGCAAACATACTGATATACTAATGTCTTTCACCTAACTATTGGACTTTCAATGTTTTTCTCCATTTTCAGAAAATCAGAAACTTTTTTTCTTCCTTACCTAAATCTCAAACATAGTAAAGATATAAAAAAAAAATTATGTGCAAAACCATTTCCTTAACTAGTTACATTTTTAATTTCAAAATATTCTGAAGTAATTTAAAACTTCTTTGCTTTTTCTTTGAAACTTGGAACTGAATGAAACTCACAATCTTTAAATTCAAATCTTCTCTCCTTTACGCTAGTTATGAAATTATTAGTCAAAAAAACAGAATTTAAAAGAGACAGAGAAAAAATACATCCATTTTTTTTCAGAAAGCTGTAGGAAAAAGATATCTGAAAGTTCCAAGTCCTTACTTCTGTTATTTTTAGTCCCTGGAGCTTTTTCGTTTTTCTTCCCTTCCCTTCCTTTTCCTGAATAGCTGTTCCTCAAGGTGGAAAGAACTATCAGGTGTTTCCAATAATATCTTTGTTTTCAAAAATTTTGATTTGTATAGCTTTTTATACATCCTCCATTTATATAAAAAATGATCACTGTTTGCCATCTTCTGTTGCTTATTATTTCTGCTGGAGAAACACAAAGATTCTCAATCATTCAACACAAAATTGGCATCTGTGACCCCACAGTCCTATAAACTGCATGCCAATCAGGATATCATAAGAAAATGAAACATAAGGAGAGGAAGATAAAAGAGAATGAAATTACCATGGTGCTATCAGTCACAAATTCTAAGTTGTGCAGGCAGGACCATATGGGAGCTGAATCTTCAGTATACATTCATCACTGGCTGCTAGGTTTCTGGGAATCCTTCAGACTGTGGCATCCAGTTGAAGCTTCCTGCTTCCACAAGTTTGGAGGCAAAAGAAACTGCATAAAATGATATTTTAAACCTTTGAGATCTGGATAGATTATATCTATATATTTAATAATTGCTTAGAATAAAATAAGAGAAGGTACCATGAGAAAGCTTATCACAGGCAGTTAAGGGTGTTGTGGCCACAAGAAGAAACCCACATGATTCAATGACATATACTGTAAAATCCACTTACTAAGCAGAATGGGTCTACCAGGTGGGTAGCAATTTCTAGTCCAAGGTTCCTGTTCTACAACAGACACATTTTAGACTGACGTCACTCTTGCCCTTCTGGTCCACTTAGACCGGTGAACACAGAGGAACAGAACATGTGCTCTGACTGCATCCTGTCTGGGCTCCCAGCTTTCATGTGTAGCAGTTCCAACCAGGAACGTAAGTGCCCATCCTACACCTAAGGGGCTATTGCTTTCACTGTTTATTACTTTCTAGATTTTTGGCATAAATTGCCGGTGGCCTCATTAGGAATGTAATCTCAGGCCTGGTTTCTTTGGCTTTCTCTGCATCTAAGACCAACTAGCATTTGTCATCAGTGTTTATATCACCGTCTGGTCTCCAACCTCAAATCTGTTACAAAATTGTGCAGCTAGCAATAATTACATAACAAAGTTCATGTATATGTTATTGTTTTTTCTGGCTCACTGAATTAGCCTTAGTCTAGTTTGCTAGAGCTGGACAGATATTGTCGAGGTCTCAATTGTCTTAGCTTTCAGATTGGCTTTAGCCTATAAAACTATTGAGTAAATAATTGAAATTCTACTGAAATGGAAAACAAAAGTAACCTTGTCCATTTCTAGCATATGAGCATTTCCTTGTGGTCCATCCTGCATTGTTGACTTTTGATCATGACCAGAAACAATGTCTGTGTCAGAAGTTAAACACAAGCTTCTCACTTAGTACAGAACAAACAAGCATCTTAGAAAAGTGTGTTTCTGTTTTAAGATTTTTTTTATCCATGTATCATCAGCATGTACAATGCAGAATTATTAGAACCAAGCAGTCATCCTTACAGAGCAAATAGTAATTGCGGATAAAAGCAATCAAAAACAATACAGTAATTAAAAAAATACGATAACTAGTTCTGCCTGTCCAGAAACTCAGCTGTTTGCTAAAATAAAATCTAGGGACTAGATCATCAAGAACATACTTATCTTCCATCACAGAAGCTATCATTTTGATCATATGGGGCCAGACTAGTCCTTTTTAACTATACTGCATTTCTAAATTAGTAGCTGTTCTTACACCAAGACACATTTGAGACAGAGTAAGATTTAGCACTAATAGAAAATCAGTACTTAAAGCCATCAGACTTTCACAGTAGTCTCCTACAGTGCATTGAGACATGTCTCTGGCATTTGGCAAAAGTTTAAATGCATGTTACTGCTATCTGCAATGTTCCAGGAACTGCTTGGAAATGAGAAGCGACATCTTGGGGACATCAATAATAAATAAATTCACATAAGCCCATTATGCTGGTTCCAGTGTGCTGACATTTTCAACAAAAAACAGGGGTTTATTTTCTCGTTTGTTTGTTTTCCTAAGATAAACTTGTTTGCACATAGCCTTTCCAAATACCAAACAATCATTAAATAAGTAAAATTGAAATGTTTTTGATTATTTATAAGGCATCATTGTTAGTTTGCTGTACATAGTATTTTCATTTGAGTTGCAGCATGCCTTCTGTACAGAAAAGAAGTGTTTAACATATTGTTCCACTTAGCAATTCAGAAACAAAAAAAGATGAGAACATTATATGTTGCCTTCATCAGTATTAAACTCATTCTCTGGTTTTTTTCATGATCTTTATAGTCAGTTTGTACCCAAGCAGAGACCTTCAAATAAACCTATGAAAAATGCAAAGATTGATAAACCCAGAACATTTTTGACAGTTTCTTCTTCCTTAGCTGTTGCCCTGTAATCAGCTATCTAAATAATAATGAAACACTGGTGAATTAAAGTAAATTCCTGCTTAGTTCTTAATTTTTTTCATTTTCTGTTTTTCATTTGTTCTTGTTGTTCATGCTGGCCTTGTCAATCTTTTTTCACACTACAAGTGTATCACTGAAAGTATAAACTTCTTTAAAAAATCACCCCTCTTAACAATTTATTTTCATACTGAAGATTTATTTTATCAATAATGTATACATTCAGGCATATTTTTTACATACTTTTTCCACAGACAGATTGCCAGGAGTAATAAATTACTCAAGGCTATATCAACTATAGGTGGGAAAAATCAAGAGTGCAATTGTGCAAATATGTAAAATGTTTTTTATTCAGTTCATTGGTAAATGGGAGATAGTAGTAAGATTATGAATAACATCCTAGCCTAGCCCAAGATAAAATTTTTTCTTACTGAGTTTGATACTGTCTGAATTCCAACACCAGAACCACATTCCAGGAACCAATCTTCACAGTACTCTGCCTGTACTATTGCATAGGCTTCTATACAGGACTGTGTAATGTATCTTAATGAATAAAGACTTTTTCTATAATCACTTTTAGGCAAATAACTGTATGTTTTTGAAGAATACTTTCTAACAAAAAATCTGTTTCTGGAATTGTATTCACTTCTGAGTGCTTGAAAAGTGAAATGCAAAACACACTTGCCTGTTTCCAAATAACACAGAATGAGAATTCCTTTGACCACATATAGATGTCTACGTTTGAGCTAGTTTCCGTTTTCATATTGCTATTTTTATAAGCAGTGGAGAGAAATATGGTCTACTACATCAAGGCTAGGCTGATCAAACCAAGGGATTTGCTTTAGATGAGATGAGTCATGATCTAGACATACCAGTTTATGACGGTTATCTAAAAAGAGAAATAGGGTGATGAGCTCAGATATAAGTGTTGAAGTTAAAGGACTTTCACAGAGTACATCTTTACCTTGAAGGAAATAAAGAAAATTTTAGGGATAGATCTATGTATCTGAAAATAAAGACTATTTACAGCAGCTAGAAACAAAATAAGGAACTAGGACTCAAACTTAGTAGTCAAAATCAGTGATTAAGGAAAAACTAAGGATAGATTCAGAGAAGATGCATCTCCTTTTATTAAAAAATTAAAAAAGGACGCTAGTCGAAGCTAAGAACTCTAACTTTTCCCTGCCCTCCTTTTCTGCAGCTTCTATTAGAGAGCTTCTCTGAGAGCTAGGAAGGAAGCAGAGAGAGATTTTTTCCATTACAAAAAGACTGCAGCACAAATCAATACCATGTTAAGGGTGGTGGATAAAAAGACTGCAGATATCTCACACATTCCTTCTACAGTCTCAGTTTACAATAGTTCATGGTTTGCATTAGACACTTCAGGCGCTGTGGCAATAACTTCATTAATACCTTGGGCAGGAAGCCATGTGTTCAGGCTCAGCGGTTTTGAAGCTTGGTTGCAAGTATAAAAATAGCATATGAAAACAGAGTTCCATCAGTGCCTATCTGAACAGAGAAGCTCCAAGGCTTTTCAGTTTGTCTCATCATTCACTAACTACATACTCAAAATGGTCATTGAACCATTAACAGTATAAACGAGCCTAGTGAGAAATGGATTGACTACAATTCTAGGGGGAAAGGGAAAACTTGTCTGTAAGGAAGCCCCTGAACATCTCACCGATCAAGGTAAAACAAAATCTTAGGGATTTATTTTCTTAGGGATGTATTTTCACATCATAACCTGTGGTGTTATAAAAGCTAGGAAAATAAATCTTCTGCCTCAAAAATCTACTCTATATATGATTTCATTAGTAAATACCATTTTTAGAATGCTTTAAGTGCTCTGAGTACTGCTGAAATATGTTTGGCTGGAAAATCTATCTGCATGGAACAAAATCTTTCAGCAACACGTGGGAACTAACAGGAAAATGTTTGTTTGGGTCAATTTTCAGTCCTACTTCTTTTCTGAACCTCCAAACTCCAGAAAAAATGTGAGAACTGAGTTTTATAATAGTAAGAAAATAAATTTGTGTTTCTCTCAAATTAAAAGTAATGCGATTTTGTTCACAAATAGTTTAAAATTTAATTTTCCTACAAGTTAAAAAGATTAAAATACATTTTCATCAAAGTAAAATAATAAACATAAGCAAATAAAAAAAATTCAATTTATTCAGATCAATTTTTATCTTTAAGATATCATCATAGTTTAAAAATTTTCACAATTCCCTTTTTCACTCTGATTCAAGATCACAAAATAAAACATTTAGAATTCTCTGAAACTGTGTGAGAAAAAAACTTATTTTCATCCACCACTGAAAATTACTATTTTTGGTTCACTATTTAAGTGGAAATATACATTCAAAAGTGGATAATTAAAAAAAAAAAAAAAAAGTGTATTTTTAAGTTTTTAAAAATTCTCAAAGTTGTCCAAATAAGTTTATTCTAACATAAAAATAGTTTGAAAAATTGTAATAGATCATGTTTAAAATATCATTTTCACTGAGCGAAAAATAAGTAAAAGGATGAAATACTGTTTTGCCATTCCTTTTTGTAATTCCATGTTTATTTCCTCATCTTCCTGGAAGGAAAAAAAGTTGAATGCTGAAAAAAAAAATGAAAGAAGAAAAACTCCTCCAACAAACATTCTGAATTATTTTACTTTTTAAAATGAAACTATTAAACTAAACCCAAGAAATGTAACACATGTGAAAAAAAAATCCATGTGAAAATATCGCAGGATAAATCTAGATGATCTAAATTCAGTTCAGGCATCCTTTAGGCATTTATGTTGCCAAAAGCAAACCAAGATGCATATCTGCCTGCCATCTCATCATCCTGCCACATTTAACATAAATGTACAAATATATGTAGCACACATCTTAATTAAATACTCAGCATAATTCTAATAACCTAGTGCTTAAAGTTCATATCTAGTAGATTATATGCTTGAGTCCTAGCCTGACAAAATGTGGCCTTTGGAAGCCAGCATTCTTTCAGTACACTTTGATGTAATAGGTCAAGAACCAGCTGTGAGTGAACGGGGTGAAAGGATATTCGCCTTTTTTTTCTTTGAAAGCAGGTCACTGTTCAAGCACAAATGTGAGGCCTCAGGTGTGAAAAGGAGTGGGAAAACAGAAAAAAGGTTAATAGTCTTTTGAGACAACAGCAAAAAGGTTAATAGTCTTTTGAAAGCATGCATTTCTCACAGCTGATTGTGAGAGCCCAGAGTGCTATCTTAGGTTAGAGAATTAATTACTTCTGGAGAACTTCATGTGATGCTATGTTGCATTTGCATGCTTCATAAGAGGGATTTCACTTACTACTAATGTAACAAATGCATGTCTCAGGAGACCATCTACCACTGACTGCTTTCTGTCTCATTGACTTTCTGTAATAGGCTGGTTTTGGTGGTGTTTCGGTTTTGTCTGGGAGTTAATTTTCTTCACAGCAGCCCATATGGTGCGGTGTTTTGGACTTGTGACCACAACAGTCTTGATAAGACAGGGATGTTTTAGCTATTGCTGAGCAGTGCTTACACAGCATCAAGGCATTTTCTGCTTCTCACACAGCCCCACCAGCAAGGAACCTGGGCTTGCGCAAGAGGTTAAGAGGGGACAGAGCTGGGACAGCTGACCCCAACTGACCAAAGGAATATCCCACACCTGATGATGTCATGCTCAGCAATAAAACTTGAGGGGAAGGAGGAGAAAAGGGAGATAGAGTTACGGCGTTTGTCTTCCCAAGTAACCATTGCACCTGATAAAGCCCTACTTTCCCAGATATGGCTAAACATCTGCCTGCTAATGGGAAGTAGTAAATTAATTCTTCATTTTGCTTTGCTTGCATCCACAGCTGTGCTTCATGTATTAAAATATCTTTATCTCAACCCATGAGTTTTCTCAGTTTTACCTTTCTGATTCTCTCCCCTGTTCAGCTGGAAGGCAAGTGAACGAGTGGCTGCGTGGGGCTGAGCTCTCTGCTGGTGTTAACCCACAACAGGCAGAGTCACTCTACTCCACGTGATGCGACTCAAATTTCTAATAAAGGAATTGTTCATAGTTCTAAACAGCTCCTTAAAAATAAAAGATTAACAGAGTAGCCAGCTGTTCCATCGTAGAGTTGGATCTCTCTTGTCTTAAATCGTATTTAGAGGGATTTCTTTTTTATGTAAGCAAGATGCCTGATGGGGTTTAGCAGTCTGATGTATCATTTATCTTTTTAAAGAAGGGTCTCTACATGTCTGTGTGATGAGACACACTAAGTAAAATTGCAAACTCCCATTAATTCAGATAATTTTTTTAAATTTAAGTCTGCTTCATTCTGTTTGGGCTGTAAGACTTTGTTCTCTCCTTACTATGTCCCTGTGTATTCTCTAAAATAGTCTTACATTTCTACAGTTATTTAAGTTGATATTCTAAGACAGCATTCCATGTACTAAAAGGAAGAAAAAAAAAACGAAAAACACCAAACCAAAAAAAACTAAACCTCAAAAAAATTCATATTAAAATTCACCAGCAATAATTTTGAGGTCTTCAGCAGGTACCATCAAAGCTGATGTCATTTAACATACTGTCAATAAGCAAGTTTAACCCCATGGATGCAGCTGCAAATACAACATACAACTAAAGAAATATCTTTACAGTGTATTTAATTTCTTCTGTGCTAACAGTGCATATCTAACTCAAGACAAAGTCCTCCTTTGAAATGCACTCTTCTAAAAAAAAATAAAATTGGATATCTTATGAAGAAATACATCTTTAAATTACTTTTGTTCTTTCTCTTGAACTATAATTACCAAAGGATTGCCATGAAAAGAGCTAAAGGCTATAATTAATATTGTTCTCTTTTTCTTGGATGAAACATTTAAATACAGTGCATTATTTCATTGATCTCCCTGCAGACAAAGTCAAGCCAATCCTTTTTTTAGAAACAAGTTTCCTACCCATTTTCCCCTCCTTATAACTTTGAACAGCATGTTCTTTTGCAGTTCCCAAATGTTCAGAAATACCTTCAGAAACACAATGAAGTGGAAGATGTGAAGACTGCAATCGTGTTAACATCGATTGTGTTAACATTTTTCTCTGCATATATTTTTAACACTTAATGATTAATAGTTATTTTCTGATTCTTCTTGCACTGATTTAATGCCTCAGAATTGGCCTGCAGAGGATTCCAGAGATTTTCTCTACACCAGCTTCAGTTCTCTAAGGATGTGGAGCCAATTAACTAATCAATCTGCAACTCAAAATATCCTTTTCTTTTTTTTTTTTTTTTTCTTTTTTTCTTTTTGCAGAGTTAAATGGAGAAGGAAGAAAAAAATTCTTAAAGATTAACAAGGATTTAGAACGTTTTCAAATCAATTTAACTTAGTTGTACATCTCTCCTCTCTGTTATAGGCTCATGATTAAGGAGCTGTTCAGTATGGTGGGGGGTTGTTTGTTTGTTTTCCAAATTTAAGAGATTCATATAGGTCAATTTTCTGAATAAATTTGCAATTTAAGACTTTCTTTTGTCTTAAACAGAAAGATAAATCTTAGGAAATTTAAGTAGTGTCTGAGAGTCATCACTTAAGACTGACCTAATTTCTACATCAGCAAACTTTTCTTTTTCTTGTGATATGCCTCCAAAATAGTGGTTGTAACTGAGAATACCTGCCTGCTCTACTTGAAATAATTTTAATAAATTAATACTTTCTTTTGTTTGTCTATTTCAAAATACACCTTTTTCACTATTGTTTATTCCCTGCTGTGCAATCACTATAACAGCTTAATAGATTGCGTAGGGAGGTCTTTTGTGCATATATACGTGTCATAGATATACCCAAGCTTATCCAAAACTCTGAAAACTGGGAACAAAATTATTGCTGAGTATAAAAGGAGTAAGAATGACAGGGTGACATCAATAAATAAATCACTTATCTATCTTCATCTACATTGTGTAAAAGCAGAACAGAAATTAGTACTTTGGAATTGTTTAATGTGTAATAGTTTAATGGATGGTTCACATGGAAAGAGGGGATGTATATGTATATGTATTTATATATAGCAAGTACATATAAGTACTTACATTTCAAAATGACTCTGTCATGTATTACCTAAACAGAAGGGCTCAGTATTCTTTTTTGGAAGTTTAAAAACTAGTACTTCTTTTCAGATTGTGTTTACAGAAGCATCTGGGCCCAAAGCTCATTAATCCAGTAAATTTCAGTTATGAATATATAGTGTTTAAATGATCTAGTTAAATAGTGTAGTTCACAAAATTGATTTTCTTAAGAGTTATTGTAGACTGAATGAATTGCTCATAACTTCATATTTTTTTTCTTGTTACTGCGATGCACAGAATGCACAGAATCACATTGGAAGAACACTACAGTGAAAGAGAGAAAGAAAGAAAGAGAAAAAGAGAGAAGGAGAAATAAAGAAAGAGAGAAACAGAGGAAGAGAGAAAGAAAGAAAGAGAAAGAGAGAGAAATAGAGAGAGAGAGAAAGAAAGAAAGAAAGAGAGAGAGAGAGAAAGAGAGAAAGAGAGAAAGAAAGAAAGACCCCACACCAGAACCAGAATGTGCCCTATGGGCTTGACCCCGATCTCAGACAAGCATGCATTGCTGAACATTTTGTTAAAACAACTGCTGCACTCATATACACCGGAAGTCTAGCATCAGAAATGAAACCTAAGTATGCTGTCCTAGTTTTCAGACTTTTTTATGGTGAAAATTATATTTTCAATATCTTATATACCTGAATAAAATACCATATATTGCAAATGCAGTTAATACAGCCTGGAAAAAAAAAGAGGCTACTTCAGGAAGCTGATGAGCTCCTTTGACATTAATTGCTGTGTTCTTGAAATGTCTCTTCTGCTATCTTCTATTATTAACTTCTACAAATGAAGATGTTAAATAATCTTGTACAACCTTAACAAGACTTTGTGTAAACATACAATCATCTTAGAATTAGTAGTGCATGACTGTCATGATATTATTTTATTTTGTTCTACTCTTCCATTCAAGAAAAAAAGGCTTTACACTACATTTTTTCTTTAATGCTTTATTAGCATCCTTGTACAATTAAACAAATGAAAAATAAAATTGTCATTAAAACCCAGGACAAGGCTGATATTTTCAGGAAACAGGCCCGGTGCAAGAACAAATTCTAATCTCTGTGTGATTAGTTTACTATAAATATTTTCTTAGACAATCAAAACAGACAACTTCATTAAAATTCAATTTCTTCTTCGGTTTGCTGTTATACATTTCCGAATTAATATTCTTAGAGTGTTGGTTGAAATTCCTCATTGATATGCCTAGGCACTCTGACCTTGGGATGTTAATCTGAACACAAACATTTATCTCTGCCTTGTCACTGTTTTAGCTTGTGTCTTATGATCAAATCCCTTAGATGGCTGGATATCCATCACTTTGCTGCTGTTGGCCCGAGTTGATTTATGGATGACATCTAGAAGCAATAGTTATTCTGAACAGTTTAATGCTTCATAAAATAAAACAAGAAATTTAATTGTACTCCTGTGCTCTGGTAACTACAACTATTCAATATATCTCAGTACAGTTTATCATACTGTGGTATAATACTCAAGTTGACTTCTCTT
Organism: Pterocles gutturalis; assembly: GCF_000699245.1. Taxonomy (NCBI): domain Eukaryota; kingdom Metazoa; phylum Chordata; class Aves; order Pterocliformes; family Pteroclidae; genus Pterocles; species Pterocles gutturalis. The sequence goes on along the minus strand of NW_010128413.1, from coordinate 33,214 downwards.
TTTCCATTGTTTAGGGCTTGTATTAGCCAGTAAGATGCCATGTGGTAGCTATATACCTGAAAGAGAAAAGAATCTAAGTAAAACCCAAAGGTTCCTTGACAATGTTGCAAGTAAATTTTATTCATGTTGTTATACTTTGGGACCTGTGAATTTTTAGCACTGTTTTGTAACATTCTATCCAGCAAAGTGGAGAGACGTAAGCTTTTCCAGTTTTCACAACAAACAGTAACTAACATCACAATGGAATAGATGTAAAAATATATTTGAATATGAAGGACAGTGAATTTATTTCTATACATATATGATTAATTAGAGATGATCAAAGGGAAATCACATTAATTAATAATGTATTGTAAAAAAGATATCTCTGTCTTCCTTTAAGGAAAAAAGAACGTAAAAGAGACATTTTCTTGGAGGAAACAGCAATGTTGTTAAGGCAGTCTTTTCCATTAATAGTGAAACACAGTGAACAGTTTTGCCTTTTCATTTTTGTTTAGGTAGTTGGTTTATTTACCAGATATGATTAATTCTTTTTATATTTAATTTCAGTGTTTGAAAGTCCAGTCTGTCAAGTAAAAGGAATGAAGGTCGAATACATTATGTAATAAAGGTGCTGCTGTAATTAAGAAAATAATAAACAGCATTGTTGGTGTGGATATGTGTGTGTGGGTTTATTATTATTATTATTATTTTTTAATTGAGATTTCTAATATAGAGGGGGCTTTTTTGGTGGTAGTGTTGGGTTTTTCCCCTGAGGATTTAAAAAATGTTAGAATTTGTAAATTTTTGAGAGAAAGAATATTTGATAAGAAATTGGTGTTAAATTCTACACAGCATAAATATTATTTTCTGTATAAGATACTAGGGTAGCAGGATAATTCAGATTGGAATGGAACTCAGGGTATCTCTATTCCAAAAGCCTGGACAAAGCAGAGTCAGCTGTGAGGTCAAACCAGGTTACTTAAGAGGATATTTAGTAAGCTCTTGAAGACCTCCGAGGATGAAGACTGCATAGCATATCTAGGCAATTTTTTGTTTGCATTTAATTCTACATACTTTGGTTTGTCACAGTTATTAAATGTGCAGTATGAACTAAGTTATTCAAACTTGACTGAGAAGCAAAAAGTGATTTTTTCTTTTTATAGTTATTATTTCCACTAAACTTTATAGGTATATTTTGATCTTGGTATTGTCATTCCAAAGACTTGTATGTTGAAACAGAAAGATTCAACAGAGAGTTTTTGAGAGCTTCTAATGCTTGTTAAAGAGTCATTTAATGGAAATAATGGCAGATCTTGCATATTAATTTCCTTGTTTTGTGGCTTGTTTACTTTTCTGTAGAGTGAAGATGACATATGCAAATATCTGGCTTACATCCTGCTCCAGGCTTCTGAAAGGCCTAGTATTTCTAAGGATTAACAATTTTAGTGTTTTTCACAAAAGCATTTAAAAAACACCTTTTCTGAAAAAGACTATTGTTTTGAAGAAAAATAATATTAAAAAAGTAGCGGAACCTTAACCTCAGCATATAATAGCAACATTTGCAGTGTTTTTTTTTTTCTTAGTCATGTTCTTATATACAGCTGCAGTTTTATCCTAGTACTTCTATTTGTTCTCTTTTTCATAATTTTATGCAGAGGGATATTTTTCCCCAGTACTTAAGCACTGTGTATTATGAAAAATAACAGATTAAGTAATCTGATTTTCTTTATAAACTTTACTCATAACATTGTAGAGATTGGAAAAGATCTTTGCAAGTCACCTGTCCCAGCTTTCTGCTTGAAGTGTGTCCACTGAGAACAGATTGCTCAGGGCCTTGTTCACTTGAGTTTTGAAAATCTCCAAGGATGGAAAGTCCCTAGTGTCTCCAGGCAACCTGTTCTAGTGTTTAACCACCCTCACGACCATTTTTCTTCTCCTCAGATTGAGACAGGATTTCCACTGTTCCAAGGTGTGTCTTTTGTTCTTGTCCTATCCCTGTGCACCAGCAGAGAGTGTCAGATTCCATCATCATTACACCCTCCCTTGACAGCAGTGAGATTCTTCTTTAGTCTCATGAACAAATGCATTTCTTTTCAGGTTTTCCTCATATGCCCCACACTACAGCCCTGGTTTTCTAGTACTGAGGAGCACAGAACTGTGCTCCATATTTGATCTCACAATTGCCTAATAGCGGAGAAAATCACTTCCCTCAAGCTGTTGTCTGTACCCAAGTATCTAGATGACCTTCAGGGCTGACTCTTATTCACAAAAGGGCTTTGTGGTTAGTCAGCTTGAACCCTGTAACTGCTGTCTGGGTTGTTTCACTCCAGATGTAAGACTTTGTATTTGCTTTTGTTGAACTCCATGAAATTCCAGTCAGCCCTTTCCTCCAGCTTCTCAAGGTCCCTCTACATAGCAGCCTTGTCCAGCGCATTGACCATTTCCTCCTATTTGGTACCATCTGCAAAACTGCTGAGAGGGCACTCTGTGCCATCACCCAGGTTGTTAATAAAGAAACTAAATTGTATTGGCTGAGTATTGATCTCCGAGATGTGCCATGAATAACCAGGCACCATCTGGATTTTCTACACCTGATGTAATTTTTTAAATTTAGGTGGACCAGTCAATTTTCAGCAACCTTATTTTTTACTTCTCCAGCCCATAGACATTTTGACTCTAAGGGAACTGTGAAAGAGTACATAAAAGGCCTTGCTAAAGTCAAGGTAAATAACATCTACTGTTAATTTTCCTTTTGTCTAACTGAGTTAGTTATTTCATTGCAGAAGGCAATCTGGCTGATGAAGCATGATGTCCTCTTGGGAAATCTGCTCTGGCCAATCATATTCTTGTTTTTTTTTCAAGAAATGACTTCCAGGATTTGGTCCATAGTCTTCTCAGGGTCTGGTCAAACTGGTCACCATGTTGTTTTCCAGATCCTCTTTCTTTCCAGTCTTGAAGATGAGTGTGATATTAGTTCTTTCCATTCTCAGGAACTCTTTGTTTCCTATGACTTTTCAAAGATCACAGAAAACAACCTCGCAATGTTATTAGTCACCTTTCTCAAGAACCCTTGGGTACATCCCCTCTGTCTCCATGGACCTTTATTTGTCCTGCTGTTTTAAACATTCCCTAGCTCTATTTTTCTTGTGGTTAATGCTTTATTCCTTTTATTTGGAAGGAAGTAGGTTTGGAAACTGGGAAGTCAGGGGCAAGAAGTGACCGCTGAAAAGTGAGGGAGGGAAGAAGCAACAAAACCAAGTGAACTGAGTATCTCTCTCTGTCTTTTCTACGTCTTTTGTCACTAGGTACCATGCTCTACTGAGAAGTGGGCCCAAATTTTTCTTAGGGTTTTGGGGTTTTTTTTCAGCTGATAAACTTACAGAAGCCTTTCTTACTGGCTCGTGTATTCATTGCTAGCTTCAAGTCCAAGTGAGACCTGACTTCCTTATTCCATCCCTGCATTCCCAGCAGTTGTCTCTGTAGTCCTTCTGGATAGATCATTCTCACTTCCATTTCCCATATACTTCCTTTTTCTGTGTACTTATCTATTTCTCCATGCCAGTCTTCTCTTAGTCTGGCTAGACTAAACATTGGAAAGGACTGTTCTTGTGTTTTGAGTAAATTGTTTGTCAAGATCACCTAGTTCTGCTTGGATCCTTTGCCTTTCAGGGAAAACTTCCAACGGATTCTTCCAAGAAGATTCTTGAAGAAGGCCAAATTTCCCTCCCTTGAAGTCCAGTGTTTGTGGTTCTGTCATTTGTCTTGATAACTTCTCTAAACATTTTAAAAGTCACCATATCACACTTGCTCCACATCCCCAATGAGTTTTTCCTTGTTTGTAATAATTATGTCAAGCAGAACATCTCTCCTGTCTGCTCATTCATGTCATTCAGCTGTGTCAAGACAGCTCCATCTCGTTACCTTCCCAAGCTGTCTTCCTAAGAAGCCTATAACTGTACATTACAGCACTCAGTCAGGCAACATATCCCACCACATATCTGCAGTTCCAATGGGATCATAGCTCTTCAACTGTGTATGGACTTCTAATTCCTCATTTGCTTCTTCTGATGTGCGAATTCTTGTACAGGCAAGATTTGTGGAACCAAACACTACACAACAGAAGGAAATAGTCTAAGTTATGAAGCATGTTTATACCCTTATTCCCACAAACATAAACTCTTCAAAACATTATGCTTTCCCTGTGGTCAGGCACAAGCTACTGCAATAAAAATGACTTTCAGTTAAATGTAACAAACATTTTCTGCCTGTACATAAACTTTTATTTCACTCATTCCTCTGCCTTTGTATATTTGATTCAGAAAAACATTGAACACTACAACTTCAGCTCTGCAGAGCTTGAAGCCCAAGCTGTACACTTATTTTAAATACAAAAAATGCAGATTATTCTTAGGAGAAAAACACCCATGATGAACTTATAATATTTTTTAAAATTATTATTATTACTTAAAATTATTGTAACATTGTGTGGAAACAGTAGCTCTGATGTTTATTTTTCAGTTTACTAGGGGGTGGAATGAAGGAATGTAAATACATAGTCTAATGACTGGTGCATTACTAAATTATTTTCCTAACTTTATAATACCACATATTGCAATGCTGATAGTTGCAGAGGTCTGATTTCTCATTAACATGTTTATTTTAAATTTTAGTACTGTTTTAGTAATTTCTTTTTACTAAGACTACAGAAATTTTATGCTTTTTTCCTCAGAAAACAATGACATTTAGAATTCTATATTTGGTTGACAGCAAAAAATGTAAAAAAACCCAAACCAACTTTCTGAACTTTTTGATACTTTCAGCTGATCTATAAGAACACTAAATTGTACTTGGCCATTGGAGCATGTGATGAGAAGAAATTACGACCTTGATTTATAGGTTCTTGAAATAGCCCTTTTCACCTTAATATTGCCATCCATCTTAAGGATGACACATTTGTCCACGAACAAGGTCAGTGACACATTTAACTAGGTAAAATAGGATAAGGGTTGCTGTTGAGGTAGCATTTCTGATCAAACGTATCAGTATGCTCCCAGATGATACCAAATGTCTAGGGAGACAATTGTAAACTATGTCAGTGGAGCATGGCTATGGCAAATCAGGGTGTTCTTATGCTTTTATTGTGTGTGATTTTTTGTTTCACTATGGAATTACTTACACTGTCTTTAAAACTTTAATCAAAAACTATATAAAACTTGCAGCTTATTTTTATTATCCATTTGTGTATTTTCTAGATAATAAGTTGGCAGCAAACTTAACAATCTCTCTTCTTCCTTCCTTTCTCTTTCGTCACTCTCCCTTTCTTCACTGAGTGAAATTGAACAAAGCAAATATTTTTTTCCTTTCACAAAAGGACACTCAACTCTGGACAAAAAGATTACTGAAAAGAAAGATATATTTTCTCCACTTGCAGCCAATATTGGAGCAGGGGAGGCTCAACATTCTTATTTTCTGTACTAAGTGAAACTGAGCAGAAATATTTTATTTTATGCATACAGATTAACAGAATACAAGTGAAGTGGTTAAATAAGGCTTTTACATTATCAACAGGTCAGGAACTATGTTGAGGTAAATTTGGCAGTGTGTTTTATTGCTTCTTCCTTGTTACAGGACAATTACAGTCCGATTCCTTCACAGCAAAATGTGGAGCAATGGAGATGTCAGGCTGTTGTTAGGATCTTACGGTCAACAGGAGTGAAAACAGTAAGACAAGTTTTGAGACATTCATGGAAAAACTGCATCCTGGCCAAAAGGTGTACCAGCAACAAATTACTGCATTTTTGCTCTTTGGAGGGACTTCAGTAGCCCTACATACATTTAAATCCTCTCACTAAAGACTATTGTTCACCTAGTCTAAAAGGAGTAAAATATTTATTGCCCAGATGAAATATTAGTGCCTGAGCAGTCAGGCCATGAACCAAAGTTGACCTCTAGATGAACCTCACAACCTAACAATATTTCTAATTTGTATAATATTAATCACATATGCAATGTATTATCTTATGGATAAATACCAATTTATAAAAGCTTTGTTGTAACACTTATAGAGCATTGTTGTAACACTTGCTGTGTAACTCAACAGGAAAATGCTAATTGTGTAAGAGTAGCCTCATTTGTCAAAAAAACAGACATGCCTGTTGCAACCAAAAGACAGATATACCTACCACAACCACAGAAGTAAAAGAATGTGTGGTAAAAGGATGTGGAGGCCTGCGGAGGTCGGTGACAGGCTTTGTTGGGAGACACATAAGCAGGATTACCAAATACATTTACCCTTTTTTACTTCCCTCTCAAGGTCCCGGTCAGACTCAAGATGAAAGCTGACAAGGGGAAAACCACACCAGACTTTTTCCGCAGTTTGAGATGTAAAGTTGTTTATTCAACTGTATAAAAGTGGGGAACGTTTGCAGGGAAATTTGGAAGCTTCATCTATACAGTGGATGCACTGTATAGAGACTTCCCAATTGCCAGGAAGGATTCTCCAAATCCCTGCTGCAACAGGGCTCCCCAGCAACTGCGGATCTGGATGATGGTAACGTATTATTAGGGTAATTGGTGATGTATCTTTCTTAATCACTATCACTAACTCAATGTAGTAATGATTAGGTGCATTACCTCGTTTTATGCTTGCTACAGTAGTTCGCTTATTATTTCACTATTTTACCTTGTCTTGCTTTAATTTATTTTCTCTGTATAATTTTCACCATTATTTTATCTCTTTAAACATAGGTAAAAATGTTTACTTCTTTAATTTGGTGCCTGTGTCCTTTGTGATAACCCCATCAATTGGCAAAACACCAGGCAGATGCGCTATCCATTACGATGCAGTGCAGGCTGGAAGACAACTATCTCCTTTCCAGCACTGTGAAGTAACAAATACAGTTTTCACACAACTGGAAGAGGAGTGATCATGAAGATGAGTAACAATTCAGTATCAAAGATATCAGAGCACTGAGTTGCGGGGGATGCATTTGCCTTTTAGTCCCAATAATAATATAGCTTATATAATTTGCACTAAGCCAGTCAGGAGAGGAACTCATCCAAGTGCTAAGTGTCCCAGCTAGCTGTCCTAACCACTATCTTGAGTGGTCTTTCAAAAGAGAGAGAGGGAGGATTTAACTGTTGTTTTTCTCCCCACACAGTCTGCCTATCTATCTATCTGTCTGTCTATCTATCTATCTATCTATCATTCAGAAACCACATTGCTTTCGTGATTCTACCTCAAGAACCACATGTCTGAAGGCTGTAGATGGTGCATTTCTACTGAACACTTTCTGAACATTTAATGAACTTCCAGACATTGTGTCATGCAGGATTGGGCTCTCAAATACCAAACCTGCCCAGTATTACCAGGTGTTATATGAAGCTGGGCTCTGGTCTGCTCTGCCATTAGCCCTGGGATGCCTGATAGCCTCTGGCGGAGCTGTTCCCAAGAGTGACCCCAACTGCTCAGTCATAGTGGTGGGTGGGCACAGAATCCCCACTTCTGATTTGCTCAAATTTCCACGCTGCCTGGCAATTGGCTGTCACTGTCACCATGGTAACCACACTGCTGTTAAAGGGTGGTTGTAGGGGGGCCATCTGTGGGCAAACAACGTTTAGCCAGGCCCAATGTCTGCCAAGCTGCCACATTGACTCTGTTTCCTTACGGTTATTGATAGTATTAAATCACCATTATTTTCATTGGTGGGTTTCTGTTGTTGGAAGTATTTGACCATCCTTGTTGCAAAGCACTATTATTAAAAAATAAATATCAAATGATCCTTTCTCTGCCTCACCATGGCCCCTTCCTGCTAAATGGAATAATATTGCATTTCCTTGTTTGTTATAATTGTTGTCCCACCACAGAATGTCCAACACCACTCGTATCAGTGTCTGAATGCAGGTATTGTCAGGAATCCCAGCAGAGAACTCTCTTAGCTTCTTCCAGGAGACGTAAATTTTTTATGTAAATACTGTCTTTATTATGTCTGGACTTCTGCAGTACAAGACAAGCATACATGAGAGGCAGATTTCATCTAGACACCTAAAAGTAGGAGCATGTATTCAAAAATATGCAACCCAGATTAGTTGGAAAGACAAATGATGGACAGCTTCAGAGCTCCTTCTTTATCTTGATGTAGATGATGTACTCTCTGATAGTATTTATTCTTCATTCATCACAGAGACAGTCCAGATAATTAAATCGTGTTAAAGCTATCCATAAGTAAAGTAATACAAAATTAATCTATCATTTTCTGAAGGAGTAGGTAAGAATCAAGGAAAAGAATAGGTGTCTGCAGAGAAAATCCTATTTTATGCAAACACCCCATCTTTATTAACTTGCCTTGTAGACAGACAAATCTTTTTAGGTCGTTGAACTTTTTCTGTTTTTAGTTTTGTTTGAAGAGATGGTAAGAAGTAAAAATGGTAGATCTTGATTTATGGCAATATAAAATTTAATACCAAATGCATTTTGGTTTATAGCCACTGAACAAAAAAAAATAATAAAAAAAGAACAGAAATCTTGGAGGGATAAAATTTCAAAGAAGCCTCATAAGAAATATAGCTGCCTATATCTTGGTGAAAAAAATTAGAGTTGGCCACCTGACTCACTTTGATTTCTTCAGCAGCATGACTACAATGGATTTTCCTTTCATTAACTAGGAAAAGTCATTCCTCTGAAATGTAACATATAGTGAAATCTTTAGTATTTAATCTTCTGTTTTGGAGATCACAAACTACTAGTAACCAATGTAGCTGATTCTTATGCACATATTTTTGTTGACTTCTGAGATTTGTTAAATGTGAAACAGCTTTGCAGAAGCAGGCCTTTTGTTCCTAACTTAAGTCTGTCAATATTTAAATTTAACGTTTTAAATATTGTGATATAGAATGATATTGCCTGAAACAATTAATCTGGGTGCAATGTTATTCTGTATAAGCATTTAACTTTCATTCTGCTAAAAAAACCCCACTCTAATACATAAGAAAGACAGGATGACAATCAAATATTGATATATATAAAAAATATTATATATTATAATTTAAAAAGTGCTTAAGAACAGCCATACGTGCACGTACCTGAAAATATATTTCCTAAAAGAAGAAAAATATACTGAAAATAAACATAACATTTTTTATTCATTTTAATTCTTCTTTCGTAGCATAAAATCATTATTTATAATTCTAATTTGACCATTTCTTTGTCCTGTTACATATATATGGCTTCATAATAATAACAGTGTCTTCTGACTTTAGTAATTTTATATTTAATGAGAAAATAAGTTGTCCTAAAAACTATTTCAATCTTTTGGGAGAGGTTGATGTGAAGACAAGAGTTCACTAGATGAAAGAGTAATTTCTTTCACTTTAAACTAGCTCTAGTCTGCTTCTATGAACTAAACACCTACTAGAAATTTAAGTGTATTAGGTACTTCTTCCAGCCATGTTTCCTCTAAAAATAATTACACTGTTATTCTCAAAGTGTAAATAAAGCACGATAATGTCACAGTCTAATACTCTCTGACAAGGTTCTTCTAGAATACCATGTGTGAAGAGTGTAATGTTTAATATCATATATACTTATTTGAAGATATTGGATGTTACATGGGATTTTTGATTTGACAGAGTGATACAAAATATACTGACAACACAATACAAATGTAAGTTACATTTAGCAAAATACACCAGTTGCAACACATGGTTCAATCACAATACCAAAATTATTCCCTTTACCAGTCTCTATAATATACTCGCTGTCATGACACTGGGCATCCCCAGTCACCAGGAAGGAATACATTGGTTGAAACCAGTTCTCTTTTTGAAATTGTTTCGTTTGTTCTTTAGTTTTAATACTCTGTGTTAGACTGAGCTGTGTATACACTTCTCCCATGTTGTTCTGGCTAACTCAGGGACACATTCATGCTCTTATTGAACTCGGGGGAAAACAATTAGACCACCAGTTGATCCACTTATCTGTGATATAATCAATTGATCCACCCAACCGGCATAGCTGTTTATCTAAAACAAAGGCCACTCTCTTTGGTTCCCTTTGTATTGTGATAGAGTCAGCTTTCTTTGCAACAGCTATGGTCATACACACCCTACATTATTCCCTGAGCTTCATGGGCGAATAGCCTTTGCCCATCTCCACTGAGCCTTGTATCATAGTATGGGTTTATTGGTCAGTCACAGATAACAACGGATTATCTGGAAGATTAACTGTTGAAATTCTCATCTGATCAGAATTGAAACTTAGACATAGATGTACCCAAAAATTAGTTAGTCTTTAAAGTGCTCATATCCATGTAATGAATGGGTCTCATATCCATGTAAAAAATGGACCAAATGATACATTCAGAAAGAAGCATGTACATTTGTCAATGTAATCTAAAGATGCTAAAATTTAATCTAGATTAATTTCACACGATTACTTTAGAGGACCACAAATGTGTGAGTCATTGCCAAGTCTACTTAGTTTTTTGATTTTCTTCTTAAATTCAGTACTGATAATGTGATTAAGTTCTATCCTTTAGCTCCAGCACATTCCTGAGCTGTATTTTAACCACAGTTTATGACTTGAGAAGTACCAATGGCTTCTTCACTATTTCTCAAAAGCTCCTTGCTTAGCCATAAAAGGAACAGACTCATAACTAATACCTGCTGTTTATGGAAATATCGGGTTCCTGTCACTACTTAGACACATCTCTAGTTTGTGCATGTTCTATATACTCTTGTCCTACCAGAGAGATATTTCCTCCTAGTTGTTTGCGTGTCACTACTTATTTGAAAACTCAAACAGATTGGTAAACAGGTTTGTTAGCACTCACTTACAGAGCTTTGCAGATGCATTTGTCACAACCGTGAACAGATAAAACAGGGTCATTACCCAAGCAAATGGAACATCACAGGACTTATCCAGGATTCTCCTTTTTTTTCTTGGACACACAAAATAACTGGATATATGTTTTACACAGAGATAATACTTAACTTGTTCACAAGTCAAACCTATTGATTTCACTTGACAGAAAAAAACAAACAAACAAAAAAAAAACAAACAACAAAAAAAACCAAACAACAAAATCTTTTAATTTGTCAGAAATTGTTTTTTTTTCCCCAGAAATGGATTCTGTGCACTGCCTTTTGAGAAATTAGTGTGTAAAGTTTCAGAGAAAGCTAAACTGAAGTAATTTAGAGACAGTAATTACCTCCAGATTATTGTTATTGTAGTTCTTACCACACACCACGAAGCAGAAAATAAGTCTCTAACTCATAGGATACTTGAAAGATATTGCAGATTCCCCACAGTGAGCCTGTGTGTATCACCTCATTGATAAAATTAGTAAAAGGATAATAGCAATCATCTAGGCATGTTTTAAGAAGTAATGGTAATTTTAAAAAGCCATTTTTATACATAAATGTACACTTAAGCATACCTAAAATTGTTTTTTTGTCTATATTCCAGCTAAAACTCTTTATAGGTTCACACTGCCTATGTCCTTTTAGACGAAGAAACCTACCTAAGGCTTTGAATCAGTCTAGTACCTTGTACATTAGTTATTTCAATAGCCATCTGCAGTCAGAGTACAAGTTCAATGTATTAAGAAAGAATGGGAGTTAAACACACCAGCTGAATCAAGAAAAGAACAAAAAGAACAGCCTTAATTAAATTTGTTCAGGTGTGCAGATAAAACCCAAATCCAATCAATGTAAAAGTTCTAGAATATTTTAATGCACTCCCTCTTTTCTTCCCATCAATAGTAATTTCCATCCATTTTAGTTATTCTTTACTTCTCCTGTCCCCACTATCACTCATCAGGAGAGTTTGACTCTGAAGTACTGCAGTCCTCCCAAACAGTAAAGGAAGAAATAATTTATAATAAGTTTGTCTTGTTATGTTATTTTTAGGTTTTATATTTTTAATTGTAATTTAACAAATATTTGTATATTAGTATCCACAAAGTTGCAAAGGTTTTACTTCATTTGGTGTAAAGAGAAAGCTAATGCAAAACAAGAGTATATGCAATGTAACAGCAGCTGCAGTTTTCTACTTACCATGAAGCCCTTCTGTTTCTTGATTCTTCCACTTTTTTAAAATCAGTTGCTTTACTATTTTTTTTTTAAAGAAAGGATGCTATTCATAATATCTTACCAGAGCAACCAATTTAAGTAAATTAACTGATTATCTTAATCACTGGATACCAAATACTTAGAGAAACAAGTTCTGCACAATTTATGTAAACATAAAAAAGACCTGCAATTGTTATACATTAATTCTCAAGCCAAGTACAAGACTTTGCAGATCACCCCTTCCAGATGTATAAATTCAGAAATTTGATAAGCACAACACACTACATTTTTTTACTGTGTTTCACACAGAAAGCTTCAATATTTTTTTCACTGGATGAAAAGCCAAAATATTACCTTTTCAAGATCATTTTTTTCAAGAGAAATTAAAAATATTTTGAAAATAGTCACTGCTCCACAACATTAACCGCCTCCTCTCTGAACAGCTGTGAAACTCATGGTAATTGTTTTCTTGACAATATTTCATATTTTCTAATTTGGATTCCTGAACAGATTGCTTTTCAAAAATGTGTCATGGCCACTGGACTTGAAAGACGCATATGAGAAATTTATAATGGAAGGTGTATCCTGGCCAGTGAAACTATTTAGGAGAACAGGCACAGTAAATATCCAAATGTATGTCTTCCAGACAAAATAATCTTGATATTGGTATTAAACTGACACAAAATTAAAAATCTGGATGTATTGCCACCAGTCAATGTCCTATATGAAATAAATTTTAGATTAATACAGCATGAAAACAAATATTTTGTTAGCAAGCTCTCAGTTTTACCTCAATACAAAACATTTATTATTTGGAGATGTATTTGCTGTTAAGAAAGAGAAAGTAAATTGCCATCAGATATTTCTTAATCAGTTCTGTTCATGAGCAGATTTACTTGGTTTGTGTGGCAAGGTTTTGGTAGCAGGGGAAGCTTCGGGGGTGGCTTCTGTGAGAAACTACTAGAAGCTTACCCTATGCCCCCTGGAGCCAATGCCAGCCGGCTCCAAGTCTGACCCACTGCTGGCCAAAGCAGAGCCCACCAGCGACAGTGGTAGCACCTCTGTGATAACATATTTTAAAAGAGGAAATAACTGCTGTGCAACTGCAGTCATGACAGAGGAGTGAGAACATGTGAGAGAAACAACTGTGCAGACACCAAGGTCAGTGAAGAAGAAGGGGAGGAGGTGCTCCAGCCACCGGAGCAGAGATTCCCCTGTAGCCCGTGGTGTGACCATGATGAGGCAGCTGTGCCCCTGCAGCCATGGAGGGTAACGGTGGAGCAGAGATACACCTGAAGCCTGGGGAGGACCCATCGCTGGAGCAGGTTGATGTGCCCAAAAGAGGTTGTGGCCCTGTGGGAAGTCCGCACTGGAGCAGGCTCCTGGCAGGACCTGTGGGCCCCTGGAGAGAGGACCCCACGTTCGAGCAGGTTTGCTGGCAGGACCTCTGACCCCATGGGGGATCCACACTGGAGCATTCTGTTCCTGAAGGACTGCACCCTGTGGAAAGGATCCATGCTGACACAGTTTGTGAAGAACTGCAGCCCATGGGAAGGACTCATGTTGAAGAAGTTTATGGAGGCCTGTCTCCCATGGGAGGAACACCATGCTGGAGCAGGGGAAGAGTGTGAGGATTTCTCCCCCTGAGGAGGAAGGAACGGCAGAAACAACGTGCTATGAACTGACCACAACCTGCATTCTGCCCAGCCTGCACCCCTCGGGTGTAGGAGGTAGAGCAATCGGGACTTAAATTGAGCCCAGGAAGAAAGGAGGGAGCCCAAGTCAGCTGAAGATGTTTTAAGCTTTGTTTTTGTTTCTCATTTTATCTTACTCTGATCTGGTTGGTAATAAATTAATTTAACTTAATTTCCCCAAAGCTGACTGTGTTTTGCCCCTACTGGTAATTGCAGAGTGATCCCTCTGTCCTTATCTTGGCCTTTTGTCATAGTTTCTCTCCCCTGTCCAGCTGATGAAGGGGAGCCAAGGTTAATTCACAACAGTGAAATTTTGTCTTATTCAGTTTAAGCAATATCTAGGCAAGACTTTACACTGAGTTTATCACAAGCAGCAAAATTTTAAAGATATAATTGTCAGGCTCTTGACTGTCCTAAGCCTGTTCCAAGAAGGGCCGGTGACTGTGGTGTTATAGGTTTCAAATAAATAAGTCTAAGAATCCTACTTAACATCTTTCAAACAGGCTAAACCAAGAGAGAGCAGGAAGTGGAGACATCACTGAAAAGCACTGATTGCTTTCATACCTCATGTTTTCTGAGCTTCACAACCAGCAGCTCTTCACTCAGATAGTTGTATAGCTTAGGGTTTTTTCCAGTCATGAAGGCCAGAGCACTAAATCCACGAAGGCACTAAAACCAGAAAGCCATGCAGGTGTCTAATGCTTCTTTGGCTTCCTAAAATTTAAATTAAATCACTATATGGTCAGTTACCTAAATATGGTGATACCTAAAGTCTTTATGCACCAAAAGGCTTACATCTGCAGAGTTTGACAGACTTTGTTTGACATTGTCTGAACAACTATTAAATAACTGCAAAGGCCAAATTCAACCAACTAAAGCTGCTGTCCTTTTTCTCTCTGTCTCTGCAAGTAATGGAGATAGGCTCCCTAAATTCAAACCAGCATCTGAGAATACCTGCTTACATACTTCCTGTTATTTCTGAGTTGATAATTTTATTTTCTTCTTTTCCAGCATTCCTAGGTCACCCTAGCTGGACTAGACTCTTCATATAAGCATGAACCAGAATAGGCACAGGACATGGCTTATTGACTAAACCACTGAGAAATTATTTAAGTATGAAGAATAAGAATATAGTGACTTTTATTTTTGTAGTAGTAGTAGTAGTAGAGCTATTTAGTTCTCAGTTGAAACCACAGATGTCTCCATTGAGTATCTGTGAAAGTTCAATTAATTCTTAAACGTTTATAAATGAACATTTAAAGATATTTAAATATTTTATTTTGAAAACAAGTTGAAGACATTAGAATTGTTATCACTGAGGGGTTTTTTTTCTATGTTGTTTCATTAAAGACTTAAACAGATGATCAAATACTTATGGATTACTTTGAATCTACTGTACAACAGTAGCATTACACTACTCTCTCAGCACATGACAAATGCTAGTCTTCTGTGTAAATGTATATATGTGAACAGTCACTTGAATGACTCTTTGGGCGGGTCAAACCAAACCAAAGCAAACCAATCCAAACCAAACCAAACCAAACCAAGATGTTCTCTAAATCGTTCTGCAAAATTGTGTGCTTATTTAAATGAATCACCATGCCATTATCAGTTTTGCAGTTGTCTTATCCATTATGTGAAGATAATGTAATATGTAACATACTGAGATTCTAATAAAGCACATATTATGTAGGAATTATATTAATAGCTTTAGGTTTTATAAATAATAAAAAAAAAGATTTAAGTGATACAAGAGCTAAAATTCTAGTAATTTCAAAACACGAATTTTAGGAACTTTCAAAAGTGCTACCACTGCAGTTACTTCCTCTCCACATCTTTCTCCAAAGAACCAAGCTGTCTCCTCTATTGAATGTACCCACTCATACCTCCATTGAATTAATTAGATGTTTATGAACAGCAGTTCTTTAGGGAAGAGTATGTTAATTTTGGGATGACAGTTACTTACTTTTGTTCTGTGTTTATGTACTTGGCAGGTGATAACAAATGTTCCATTCTGCATTATCTCGTCAGTTCAGCTTGCTGGAGAGCATTTTGATAAGGTAAACCAACAATGAAACTGAGCTTAAATTAAGATTTCTAGCATAATGAAACTCAGCATTCACAGCTCCCTGTTCCACAGCTGAGATCTCGCACTCATTGTAATACAATGAATCCG
>NW_010128413.1:6820-17262 GCF_000699245.1 Pterocles gutturalis | reverse complement strand
AAAGTATTTGTTGTAGAATACTGAATATTCTCGCTCATTTGCTTTTAAAACAGGAAAGTAAAATGGTGAAATTGAGCTGGCATCTTAAATACAAATATTTTCAAAGATTTTACTTTTGGTACTGCAAATAATATTGAACTCGCACGCCACAGGCCTTCTTAACATGTTATTAAGAAAGAAAAACATAAAACATGGTCATCCTATGACTCTCCTTTTGTCTTGACTTCTAAAACGTACATTCCCATAGGAGTGAGGCACCTGGTGCAGACTGACGCTTGCAGGGGTGGACGTAGTATCCAACAATCAGATTTTAGTATGATGGAATTATTTGGCACGGTTTATATATTATATGTCCAATGTTCTGTATATAATTTTTTCAAATTCCAGCATGAGATTTAAGAGATTAGTTTATGTTTTCCACTGAGATGAATGATGTGTGATAGTCCAGGCTACTCCCTTCAGGCCCAGAATGACCAAAACAGGCACAGAAGTCCAGGGCTCAGTTCATGCATAGGCCTTTAGGGACAAAAATTGCACACTTAAAATATGAATGTGTTTACACATCAATGTTCATGTGTATATGCACCCAAGAAGGTAGTCCACAAAGTCCTGCTTTTCTCCTGCACTGCATGGGTTTGAAGAACAGAGGCTTTGACAGTGAATTTGCTCTGTCACCACTTCTGACTGAGCTAAATATTTCAGTATTTATCTGATGTTTATACTTACACAATGGCCAACTCCATACTTAATCCACTGAAAAGTCTTAATTGACAGGCAAACTCAAATTTAATACATCCTGTGAGTGTTGAGTTTAACACAAAACATAACACAATGGGAAGTACTGTGATTATTCTAAAATATGTTTTGAGATTTAAAGGCTGAAACTCTTGACACAGGTAAGGAAATAAATATATTGATACAGTGGCATATATATCCAGTACACGCACACTAAGCCACTTTTTTTACTATTTTTACCATGTTACTGATTTATGTTCAGAGAATTACTGTAGGGCTTATCATTGGCATTTTTTTATTTTTCCTTACTATCTTGATGAACAGCAAGTCTGCCTCTAAAAATGCAAATAGAAAGATTTACCAAGTTGGTACATTTTTTGCATATATATAATAATGCATTTCTCCTCTTCTGTTATATGGTGCATCACACTCATAAATTATGATATAAAGGACTAAAGGGTGATCTTCTCCTCTTGCATCTTGTTTTGCTAACATGGAATTGAAGATTTCACTTAGAAGCTACTACAGGCAGCTTTTCTCACACTAATTTTGTTCTTTCGTAGACTAAATATTTGTAACACAACATGAAGATTAGGCCTCACAAATTGAATTAAATGTAGAAAAAATGTGTGTCTCAGTGCTTAAGGAACACTCTGATACCAGTCTCCATAGATGGAGATATTGCAGTATATACTGCAGTGCACTTTCTTCAGACATAGAGAGAACAGAGCAAACTGTTTAGAAATTAAAACAGAAAAATAGAAATCAGGAAGCTTAGTATCAGTTATTAAATTACAGATAGTGCAGATCAGTTTATAAAACCAATATGAGTGTACTGTAGTGGGAAAATATATTTAATAATATGAGAAAAATATTTTCTTCTTCTGCAACAAACTTCTTTTACTGTACACATTTTTACAACAGCAGCTCATTCTTTTTAACTTGAATTCTGTTTTCCAATGTGACAAGTAGAGGAATATACTAGTGCAAATAAAATAATGTTTTGTAGAACACAATTGTTTATACAAAAATACTGGGTCAGTCCCACACGCCATAGCTTCACATTCTCTCTAGTGAAATAATTTAATTCACAAAGTTGTCCAAAACCTTTACACATTTTTCCCTGTTCTCTAGCCAAACTCATGCCAGTCCTGACTCTGACTAATATATTTGCAAGAGTTTGTCAATGGCAGATTTTTCTTTCAAACACCATCAACAGGACTCTTACATTCTAACTTAAAGTGTCTTGAAAGTACCATAAAAACATTCAGTCATCAGATGTAATTCAGAATTATTCATCTCTTACCTTATATTCCAAGTAGTTTTCTTTACCTTTGTTGCTGAGCATACAGGAATTTTGTTGTCCTCTAATTAAGGTTCCCTCTTCTGTGTATCTGTTTACTTTTTACAGGGCATTGGAGAGGTGAAACAAACAAACAGAAAGTAGAAATACCTACATTCTAAGACAGTCCAATTAATGTGTTGGAAGGTTTTCAGGAGAAGAGAAAACCCAGCCTTGAACAGTCTCAAAGTGTAGTCATAGAATCATAGAATGAGTCGGGTTTGAAGGGACCTTAAAGATCATGTACATGAGTTGTTAGTTTCTGTTTTGGAAATACGCTTTATGATCAACAGAAATGCTGCTTTAGAAACTAAGATGTCTGTTCCACAAAGCAAGGACAGCTTTATCAAGAAAACCCATATCAAGAGTTGAACCTAGTGTGAAACATCAGTGGACCAGCGATGCAGAATTGCTGATTATGGAACAAGACTCAGCTCAGACTGACCAGTAGCAGTGTAAAGGAAGTTTTACAGCCGAATCTAGCTGGTGGGTTAATAGATATTTTGAACAGATTGCAAAGAAAGTCTCAGTCACCTGAAACATAGTAGACTTCTTCATCTGAATGATTTTGCTAGTTCAGAACACGACTGAATAATGTAGTTTTCCCTGGTTGGAAGTACGATAAAAATGCATAATTCTGTGCATTTACCCCACTACTGTCTTCGCACTGAAGAATATGTGAGGACATAGGCAAATGAGGACTGTACTACGGAGACTCATCTAACTTGTAGCATTTTCCAAAACAGTAATTCTAAACATATTTTCTTTGTATTTGTATAAACTCAAAGAAATATGAGCAAAACATTCAGAATTGTATGTGATTGGTGTTTCTGCTCTCCTGCCTAACAAAATATGTTTTGACTATGTATTTTGAACCCTTGCTCAATGCACGAGATACAGAACAAAACAAAACAAAAACTTTGAAAAGGTACATATAATATTTCATTTACTTTGTTACATGACGGATTAGAATTCAACATAAGAAACACAATTGTAATTATTTTCAAAGAGTCTTTGAAAAATTAATCTGAATCCATTTACTGTCATTGATATACCATTTGTATTTAAATAAGAAAGAAGAAAAAAATGAGTCACATTACTGTTTAATATTTTCCAAAGGGTTACAGATAAAATCCTGTTTACCATAACTGTAGTAGAAGGTTGTTACTATTTGGAAAAAACTTTCTTAATGACACAAGAATTTGTTTTCAAGCATATGTATAGACAAACTGTCTTCCTCAAGATAAAGTTTGTTTTGTTTCTTTGCTATATTAGTGAAATGAAAGAGGTAACCTAATTAGCTGCCTTATTCACCTCTGAGATTGCTAACTAGTAATACTTTTTAAAAACTTGCGTTTATCTTTGTACTGCAGCTCCAATCACAAATTAGCAAATCTTTCTCCAGATCTCCCACAAAGCTTTCAAAAGTTAACCAATGAATTACTGAAAGGAATAGTGCAACCTTGGACTCTCTGAGCAGCTGTCTGCAGTGTGAAACTTTGTATAGGAAGTGGAATTAACAGCCATGATAGAGAAGAAGCCTATATTATTATTCATGCCAGAAATTTAAATAGCAAGTCCTTGACACTTTTCTTCAGATCACAGTACTGTCTCAAAATCTAGACAAAGATAAGGGGGACATCAGAGTTTCACAGAACTGTGAAGCAGCTGAAAAACTAGCGGCATTGTGGAAACTCATTGTACTAGTGGCAGAGTTTCACGCCTGTCCAGGACAAGAAGGAACTGAACATGTATCAGAGTTCTTCTGTTTATCAACTAAACAAGTATATGCTTTTTAATAAGAGTTGCAAAGAAAAGATCTTTTGATAATAACAGCTTTCTTGCCTTTTGAGAAGTTAAATTAATTATTCTATTTTTTAAGTAACTGGATAAAGAATGAGAAAAAAAGGTCAATACAGAAAATAATCAAACAACAACAAAAAAATCCACCATTTCAGATAACATGACTTCAGGAAGATAATCCAATAATAAAATATATATTATTACAACTTTTTATTTTATGCTTAATTGCAAACCAAGAAGTTTCATTTACGTCACAACCTGAACACAAAACTACTAACCCTTCTAACAGTGTGCACACATTTATTACAAATGAATTTGTGCCCATTTAAAGGGTAATCAACAGATAATACCAACTATTCACATGTGGAAAAGGGCTGAATATTATTGATAAAGCATATTATTCTATTTTATAATATTTTCAATATTAGTTTTGACTTCATTAAGAGACAAGTAAAAGCTTAGCAGTATTCTGGTTTGAGGGACAAACAATAAGCTTGTTATGTACATTAGGAAGAAATTTTCCACTGTGAGGGTGGTTAGACACTGGAACAGGTTGCCCAGGGAAGCTGTGGATGCCCCATCCCTGGAGGTGTTCAAGGCCAGGCTGGATGAGGCTTTGAGCAACCTGCTCTAGTGGAGGGTGTCCCTGCCCATGGCAGGGGAGTTGGAACTAGATGATCTTTAAGGTCCTTTCCAACACTAAACATTCTATGATTCTATAACTCAACAGAACTCTACAGTTATTCATGGTGAATATTTACTTTTAAGTTGTGTTTTGTCTCATTTTGGAGATTCCTCTCTTTCTTTGTCAGTACAGTAATCTTTGTGAGAAGTATATTCCATATCTCTTGTGACATGAAGGATATAGCTAACACAGAATTTCATGTGTCTGTTTGCAGACGTATAAAGGAACATTTATCCAAATAGAGCTAAAACAAGTAAAGATCTTTCTTACAGATAAAGTATATTCTTATTGTGCCACTGAAAATGCAAAATTAATATATGCTTTTGTGAAGTAAAATCAATAGTTGTTCAATGATATTCAAGTTGTCATGAACATGAAAATCTGATGTTGTAGACTATTTGGAGAAAGAGAGAGTGTGGGGAAGGAGAAACATTTCTTTTCAAAATGCTTTTGTCTTGTTTTTTGTCCATCTTTTCACAGCTGGATACGGACCTACAGTTAGCAGGCATAGGTGTGAATATTTCTTTTGAGTGTTTAAAATTTTTTTTTCTTTTTTTTTTTTTTTTTTTTTTTTTTTTGATAACTTGAAAAGTTATAGCCAAAAAAACCTATTTGGGGAACTTCAGATCATGCTACTTTACATGCTCATCAGGGCCCTGGGATAGTATGACTCCTTTACACACTAATAATTTGCGCTGGCTACCTTCCCCTTCTTGGTATGAGTAACCAAGTATAGGGGGGAAAAAAGAGAAAAGAGATCACTCTACTAATTTTCTCAGTTAATCAGAATAAAAGGGATTTCAGTATCAACTCTTGCAGGAAATATAGAGTGTATCTCCTTGTGTTTCCTTATGACTAGTCATCTTCTTTCTCTTTATTTTCCATTTAGAGTCCAGTGCACTCTAGATAGGATTTCAGAGTGGAAAAAGTCAGGCACGGGACACTAAGACATATACTTTTTTCAGGCTGACTTGATCTCAATGTCAAATGAGAATGTCCATGAATATAGTGATTAGGTTCTTTCAGATGGTATTCACCACTCATAAAATGGAGAAAGAGATTAAATTATTTTAAATTGAAAGATTTTCATGTAAGATTAAAAAAAAAAAAAAAAAAAAAAAGAGTACATGTGTATAGTACAATCTTAATAGGAAAATAAGGTTCCTGGTTTTTTTTGATCAAGCAGTCTGGGATTTGGTGAACTGCCACCTTAAGGAGATTTTGTCCATGGTTCTTTCTTTTTTTTTCTGTCAATGTTAAAAAGGATAGGTTTTTATCTTTATTAGAAGAAGGTATGGGAGAAGTTAATCTTAAAACTTTCCATAATGTGGATAAATTTTCTACTTCCCTCCTCTGTGATAAAGGTGACAGAAGACCTTATGCTAAGCAACTGGTTGCTGACAGTGTCATCCACTCATAAACATTAACACTAACAAATTGAAATAATTGTAAAAAAAAAATCCTGAGACCCATATTTATGACTGAATTAACAACAGATCTACCAACAGACCAGTAGAACTGAATTTTTCAGTGTTGTAATAAGTGTGATTCCTGCAATACTAAATGATTCAATGTATTCATATTCTGTTAAAATAAAAACCACTAAATATGCCTTAGGTTTCCTTAATATCATTAATGCATACTAAAATTAGCAATAAATTATAGCTTTTTATTATCTTTTAATTACTCATTCTGTCAGTATATGAATTGCAAATTTGACCTTTGGTATCCATCCACCTTGGAATTTGTCTGTATCATTTTCTTTCAAGAGATTGTAAAATTAGAATTTTAAATTTTCTTTTATACAATATTTCAAAAGTTGAGTACTAATTTCAATGGAGCAAATTCAAATGAGTGTCTAAAACTGTAAATTTTTTTATAATAGACTGTTTTAGAACACAATGACAATATTTTAATAGACTATATTTTCATTGCATGCCTAATTTATTTCCATAAATGGAACACATATATGTATTTAGAGAAAAAATATATCTTGACTAGATAAATTTAATTTTCCATTAAACATATTTAGTCTTCTTATGCATGGGGGAAAATATTCATTATTCAAAAGTGAGCTATTCCCATGTCCTAAATAGTAGAAATATTGAGTGACTTCATCTGGAACAAAAGTTTCAAACAATGCTTGAAAAGGCAAGGGGAGAAGAAAGTAAGAAGAATGAGAACAGTTTTTGTTTTTTTCTTCAAAAACTTTTAAACATATTCTGTGAAAGCAATTCCTAAAGGAATCTTCCTGTAGACTTCAATAAAAATTGTGCTGAGCAGTCAGTCAGTGAGAGCTGCATATTGAAAGACAAGATAGCAAAGAATCAGTTCTAGTGGTTTTATTCAATTTTTTTTTAAATCATATGCTTCTTTTAAAGTCAGGTAAACATTTATAAGGAGCAATTCATCTATTTAAGGTATTTAAGAGACAAGCCTTAGTGTGGGATCCCCTTCATGAATCTTCGTTTTCACTTGCTACATAAATAGCTTGAACTAAGCATATGAATGCTAAAGGACTAACATCTGAGATTAATCCCCTCATTTGGGTGTTCTTGATATCCTTACTGATTTGTAACAGTGAAAATGGGTGAAATAGGTAAATATCGGTAGACATATTTTCTTACATTTTTCTACATTTTTCACAGTGATATAATGAAGATTCACATTTATTTATTTATTTATTTATTCGTTCAGTGAAGACTGAATAAAGGCTTTCTGGACTATTTATTAACAGAAACAGTAAATAAAGCAGGTTCCACCATTCCACTATTGTGGTTCCCAAACATGCCTTTGAATATGCTGCATCTTTGTCTTTAAAAGACAAAGAACACCAGGGTGAAACAGAATTCACTGAAAAAAAAAGTAATAAAAAATAATTTATTTTTCACCAATATTTTTTTTAATGATGCTTGACATAGCTTCTATAAGACAAAGAACACCAGGGTGAAACAGAATTCACTGAAAAAAAAAGTAATAAAAAATAATTTATTTTTGACCAATATTTTTTTTTTATGATGCATGACACAGCTTCTATAGAATATTTTTGTGAAAATGTACATATAGCCACGTCTTATTACTTAGCTGAAAAACATGGAAAGCAAATCTCATACTCCCTCATTAACAGAAAATAACATTTCTTTCGTCCATCGTATAAACCGGGAACTAGACGTATTTGGGAACTGTTGGTACATCTGTATTCCATTTGGTTTCACATATACTCTGACAGAAAACTGCTAGCTGTCTTTTAAATCAGGTCCTTTTTCCCTTTCAGTTGTGAGGCTTAATACACAGACGTCTTGTAAATATAAATTATTGAGCTACATGTGAAAAATAAATAAGGCTTAATTTTCATGTCTTTAAGTTTTTACATAGTGAATAACAGCACTGTTTATGAGAACAGAGTAATAAGAGTAGATTTTATGGTGGATGAGCATTTAAAAGAAAGACCTGAATCATGAGGAAGCAGAAGTACACTTCAGTGGAGAAAGTGCAACACTGAAAAAAAACTGTAAGGTTGTAAAGATAAAAAGAACGTAAATTGCATAAAATTTAAACTAGTATGAAGGAAGTGGCTCTGCAATGCATGCATAAGATATAAATAAAACACTACTATTAAGTCTTCAGTTTCATATCCAACAAGAAAAGGTATAAATGGGGTAGAGAAAAATGCATTGCAGATGTAATTTCTAGCCCATGTTCCTGCAAATAACTTTCTGCTTTCTTGAGACAAACTAAATCCTGTTGTGTTACTAAGCTCCATCAACAAGTGACTTAGATTCAAACAGATGTTCCTATTTTTCAGGCCCATTGATGTCAATACTCAATGTAACTTTGCCCAGAGGACTAAAGGAACTAATAGAGTATATCTGTAGCATTAACTTCCTGAGAAATGGTCCATCTATGCCAGAGATTTGCTTCAGAGAACACAGACTTTTATTCAGATTTTTTCCCCACAGTACTCATCATAGATATCTCAAATACCTATGAGTCACTCAAGGGTATAAATGGGATAAAATAAGTAACAGACTAGTTTGAGTTGTAACTAATTTCCCAAAGACACAAAGCAAATCTAAAAAAGGTTGTACGCATACATTTTTAATTACGAACTTTTACATCTTGAACATATTGGATTGCAAGCCTGAGCCACCATAATCACTTACTTCCCTGAGCCACCATAATCAAGAAATAAAATCCTATTTATTACTTTTGCCACACACACATTCAAGTAATAAAGAATGAGGTACTTATTCCAGAGATAAAAAATACTTTTTACGGCTCTACTTTGTTAAAACTAGTCACTCAAAGGGAAAAAAACAAAAAAAACCCCCAAAAAACAGTAACTTGACTTTTAACAGTAAATAGATGGAGAAGGGACTCAATATATCAGTGATTCACTTGCAAAGTTCAGAGAAATATACAAGCTTAGGAGGAAAGATGACTGTGTAAATGTAAACA
This sequence comes from Pterocles gutturalis, assembly GCF_000699245.1. Taxonomy (NCBI): domain Eukaryota; kingdom Metazoa; phylum Chordata; class Aves; order Pterocliformes; family Pteroclidae; genus Pterocles; species Pterocles gutturalis. Next base: position 8,239 of record NW_010128413.1, on the reverse strand, counting down.
AGATCCATGGTAGAATTCCAAAGAATAAAATATTTGTGTTTGCAAACCTGAGGTATCTGGAGGATATGGACATTCTTCTGAAAGCTCTTTTACTTCTTATGAACTGTGATTTAGTTCCAACCTGTAAGAGCATTAAGCCTGCATTGCTTTGGAGGCTTTTTTGAGTGGGAGGGGGGAAGCTGTTCGTTTTTGTAAATGTCACTATGAAAAGATTGGGCCATTTCAATGTTTTAAACAAAGTAGCACACATCTCCTTCATGTCTTTAGACTGTGTAAGCCCTGTTCATGAATAACATATTTCTGTCATTTCTCAGATAAAATCTCTCATATAACTTATGGATAGCAAACTCATTGTGTTCCAGATGTACATCGCCTGTACATAAGCTGCTTAGAAAGCTTGTACATTACAGTAAACCTGATGAATAAATCTTTATGTCTTATTTATTGGACATATACAGTGCATCTTCACAGAAACCTCATTACAGTACCTCTGCATCAGACTCTTTCCATACGGTCAGTGGAGTAGACCTTTGTATGCCTAGGATTTCTGGATGTTTGGAAACTAAATATCCTCTGAGCAGACTGACAGATGTTAAAAAATTCAAGGTTACAGTATACCTTGAATTCAACCTACATACAAATTCCAAGCGTCCAGTGAAGGTTTTAGAAAAATCTGAATGCATAGTAAGTCCAATCATGACATTTGCTTTATGAAAATGCTTGAAGTCTAAAAACTTTGATTAGGCAAAACTTTAAGAATTACTTCTATTTAATTAATAAATATCCTATATGCAAAAAGGTGAGAGGAAATCATATGCAGACAGACCCTTAAAAGGTCTTTCCACAATTTAAAGAACAAATATTCAGCTGATATGTAGTATCTATTTACATTTAACTCTAAGTCTGCATTAGTCCGAGATTAGAGTGGAGAGGATTGTGTGAGCGCGTGTGTGGTTTGGCCCCCAGCCAAGGGCTAACCCTTCACAGGCGTCCACAACTTCTCTGGGCAACCTGTTCCAGTGCCTCACCACCCTCACAGTAAAATATTTCTTCGCAATATCTAGTCTAAATCTGCCATCTTCCAGTTTAAACCCATTACCCCTTGTCCTGTTGCTACATGCCCTTCTGGGCTGCGAGCGCACACTGCCGGCTCATGTTCAGCTTTTCATCTACTGACACTCCCAAGTCCTTCTCTTCAGGGCTGCTTTCAAGCCATTCTCCACCCAGCCTGTATTTGTGCTTGGGATTGCCTTGACACATGTGCAGGACCTTGCATTTGGCTTTGTTGAACTTCATGAGGTTGGCATGGGCCCTCCTCTCAAGCCTATCAAGGTCCCTCTGGATGGTATCCCTTCCCTCTAGCACATCAACTGTACCACACAGCTTGGTGTCATTGGCAAACTTGCTGAGGGTGCACTC
>NW_010128413.1:0-6808 GCF_000699245.1 Pterocles gutturalis | reverse complement strand
AAGATGTCAAACACCGCCGGTCCCAGTACCAAACCCTGAGGAATGCCACTTGTCACCGGTCTCCATTCAGACATTAAGCCATTGACCACAACTCTCTAAGCGAGACCATCCAGCCAATTCCTTATCCAGTGGGTGGGCCATCCATCAAATCCATATTTTTCCACTTTGGCCACCAAGATGTCATGCAGGACACTGTCAAACTCTTTGCAGACATCCAGGTAGATAAAGTCAGTTGCTCTTCCTTTGTCCACTGATGCCATAACTGCATCATAAAAGGCCACCAGGTTTGTCAGGCACGATTTGCCCTTGGTGAAGCCATGCTGGTTCCCAATCACCTCTCCTTCATTTTTCGTGTGCCTTAGTAGAGCCTTCAGGAGGATCTGCTCCATGATCTCGCCAGGCACAGAGGTGAGACTGACTGGCTTGTAGTTCCCTGGGTTACCTTTTTTACCCTTCTTGAAAATAGGGATTATGTTTCCCCTTTTCCAGTCTGTGGGAACTTCACCAGACTGCCGTGACCTTTCAAATATGATGGTTAACAGCTTGGCAACTTCATCTGCCGCTTCCCTCGGGACCTGTGGATGAGGCCCATCAGGTCCCATGGACTTGTGCACCTTAGCTTCTTTAGATGGTCTCAAACCTGATCTTCACTTACAGCGGGCAGATCTTCCTTCTCCCAGTTCTTACCTTTATTTTCTGCAACTAACTAAATGATAAAAATAAGTGAGCCCAAAAACTATGTTGAACTATAATATTTTTTCCATTATAGGTCTTTCTCAAAGAAGATTGGATAGCACTAGCTCCTGAATAAAAATACATAAATGCTTTACTCCTTAACATGTAGTAGGATCTTGCATTCAATTTCCTTTTTCATCCTGAATGATTCCACATTCTTCATTCCCCAGATCTACGCATGAACTCCTGATCTTATTCTAAGATAGGCATGCTTCTTTGTTTCTTTCAAAGCCTGGGTACAAAGATTTCAACCATAAAACTTGATTTTATAAGACAGGATAAAGCTCAGGTAGAAATACAAAAAGACAGTTAAATTATTAGTTAAGGTAATTAACTGATTTGGGAAAACTTTAAAGCATGCCTTTGTTCTCCAGAATATGTCAGAGGTTTGTATTAGACCATTATAGGATTTGAAAAAAAATTTAAAAAGCACATAATGCTTAAAAGCCAATATCGCAAATAAGAAACATCAAACTTCCTTTTTTTTTTTTTTTTTTTTTAAGCATTTCCTAGTGTCCAAGTTTAGGAGTCTCTTAATTTCTTGTGTTGGTTGTTTTGAATTTCATTTATAGGTGCCTAATACCCCTTTTTCAATGAAAGGGAATTTAACTTATTGACTTAGCAATGTGAAAATAATTCGTGAAGCTGACACCTTTTATTTAGCTGTGATGGAACTGAAATTTATTAAAACCTACAACTCTTCCTTTAATAGGGTCTTCATTCTTCTTGATTTTTGGGAAGATAAAGGCATGCTAAGCACAATTATTTCCAATACTCTCTATTCATTACTGATAATACTACTAGGAGGCAGTAATAAGAGATTTCTGCTGATGAATTGCAATTAATATTTCAGGGACTTATGAGGTTATCTGCATTTTCTATTAAATTTTACCATGCAGAGTGATTGAAACCTTAAGAAACCTGGTAATGAGATACAGACGAAAATACCAACTAGAAGTATTTGTCTCCATCTGTAAGTGCTTTCCACAAGAGACACAATAAATACAAATTGTTAAACATCCTCTTAGATATTACACTGTGTTTGAAACAATGGTGCATTTAGGAATTAGGTTTTGTGAGATGGAGATGTATCCATTCCTACATTAAAGAGCTGAGGGATGGCTCCAACTTTGTTCTTTTTAGCAGGAACTCTGGAAATCTCTGACTGTTGCTTAGCTCTCTGCTTTGATGGCAATCCTCTGAATAGGACATCAAATACATAAAATGTAATTTAACAATAATGATAAAGTTCTTCCATGTGAGGGCGTGATGGGCTGACATGGGCTTGACACCAGGTGCCCAGCAAGCCACTCTGTTGTTCCTCCTCTTCAGGTGAACAGGTGGAGAAAATATGAAGAATGCTCCAGTAGTTAAAGTGGGCCTACGGGAGAGATGGGGAGGGACTCTTCATCAGGGCAGGTAGTGACAGGATGAGGGGGAATGGCTTTAAACTGAAAGAGGGTAGATTTAGATTAGAGATTAGGAGGAAGTTTTTTACTGTGAGGGTGGTGAGGCACTGGAACAGGTTGCCCAGGGAAGCTGTGGATGCCTCATCCCTGGAGGTGTTCAAGGCCAGGCTGGATGAGGCTTTGAGCAACCTAGTCTAGTGGAAGGTGTCCCTGCCCATGGCAGGGGGGTTGGAACTTGATGATCTTTAAGGTCCTTTCCAGCCCAAAACATTCTATGATTCTATGAGTTGAAGTAAGGACAGGGAGAGATCACTCAGCAATTATCACCAGGGGAAAACAGACTTGATTTAGGAAAATTAATTTAATTATTACCAAGCAAAGCAGAGTAGGATGTCGAGAAATCTTAAAACACCTTCCCCCACCCATCCTTACTTCCTGAGCTCAACTTTACTCCCAAATTCTCTACCTCCTCCCCCCAGGTGGTGCAGACTGGGCAGAATGCAGGTTGTGGTCAGTTCATCACACATTATTTCTGTTGCTCCTTCCTCCTCAGGAGGAGAAATCCATACACTCTTCCCCTGCTCCAGCATGGTGTTCCTCCCACAGGGTGCTGTCCTTCAGGAACAGACTGCTCCAGTGTAGGTCCCTCATGGCGTCACAAGTCCTGCCAGCAAACCTGCTCCAGCAGGGGCTTCCCACAGAGTCCCAGCCTCCTTTGGGCACATCCAGCCAGTCCAGTGAGGGGTCCTCCCCGGGCTGCAGGTGTATCTCTGCTCCACTGTTACCCTCCACAGCTGCAGTGGCACAGCTGCCTCACTGTGGGCTGCAGGGGAATCTCTGCTCCAGTGCCTTGGAGCACTTCCTCCTGCTCCTTCTGCACAGACCTTGGTGTCTGCAGAATTGTTTCTCTCACATATTCTCACTCCTCTGTCATGACTGCAGTTGCACAGCAATTTTTTCCCTTGTCCAGTGGTGGGTCTGGCATTGGCTCTATCGGACACAGGGTAAGCTTCTAGTAGCTTCTGATAGAAGCCACCCCTGTAGCCCCCCACTACCAAAAGATAGCTATTAGAGAATTTGTGTATTAATGTGTATATTAGTATGTTTATACTACAATAATAATTGTATTTTTATTAGACTATTAAAACAATAACTTTTTTGTTCCACATATTTGCTCCTAACAAGATTCTGATTGCTTTAACACACCAGAGGGTAGAATGATACCCCAGTACTGGCAACTAACACATAACTCTAAAGGAAATATAACACTGCAAGAAGTGCAAGGACATGAATGCTGTATTAAAACAGTCCTACTAGAGTCAGTGGGAAACATTTATTTGATTAAGTAAGCTAGCTGTTTTAACCTAAACTTTCTGTATCACACGGTGTGGTGGCATGTTGCTTCTTAGCCTGTCTGCCATCTATGGTTGGAGCAGTTATCTATAGTCTGAAAACTCCAAGGACAGCAGGACACAAAGCAGGTTTTTTTTAAACAGCTGAAATCCATCAGACAGGTACATCAGGGATTCTGTGTAAAATCTATTTTAAACTGTAAGTGTGTGACTGGAAGTTGTGGAGAGAGTCCTGGAGTGCCTAACAACAAACTGGTGCAAGGCACTTCAGAGGGAAGTGCTATTGTTCTTTGCCTGCTCCCTTTCCTCTGAAGTCTAGCCTGGCTTTTACAAGTAGGGCCTATGCTGGGAGAGAATAGTGATCACTCCACATCCAAGGAGATGAGTAAATCCTCAGGGAAGCTAAGGAACATATGTGAAAGCAATTGCTGTGACTCCTTTTGAAAGGTTACAGAATGCATTCTCTTAACACACTGTCATTCTCTGTTCTGCTGACTAACATAGAAGCAAATGTGGGACTCAGTTGCTCCCGTTCATACCTGCCCCTCTCTCTTCGCCTTATGCTTTGCACTCTTTCTGAGTACATCAAAGCTTTGGAGTTTGTGACGGCACTTTGCTTGAGGCAATTGCTGCTTTTAGGCTCTCTTCTGTACTCACGACTTGGTAGGACTTTATGTGTAATATCTGTGCAAACAAATTTTCTAGACACTATCTGACAAAAAAAAAAATCTCAAAATTAAATACACGTGAAAATATTAGTTACGTTGAGAAAAATACAAGTTTAATAACAAAGAAAACATTTTCTGGTCTGTGACTGCAAATGTTGAGCAAAGAGACAGTTGTTTGTCTTCATCTACTTTATAAAAAAAAAATAGTAAGAAAAAATTCCATGATGTCCATTATTCTCCAAAAAATCAAACTAATGACTCTCTTTTTCTTGCTATTTTGACTCAATAGGCTGTGAAACCCAGTGAAAAAGCTCTTTCCACAAATACTTTGTAGTAGTGCAATTAGACATATGGCAAAACCTCATGAACATCTAATGTTTTTAACAATTTGAATCTAGAAAAATGGTAATTGATCAACTTTTTTACTTAACTCTTCTTGAAAAACTGAACTTTGTTTATGAATGTTTAACAACAGCAGAAGATGTGTTTTTGACAAGAACTATATTCTCCTAGATGATCAACTGTAAATTTAAATAAAAAAGGAGACAGAAAAAAGCAATTTTGGAGGATAAAAAAACCAAAACAAAACAAAGCAAAACAAAACTATTCCATTTAACTGTTCTCGTCATTTCTGAATTAAATAGTTATTTTTCTTAAGTCTTCAATTAAAAATTAACTCTGCTTTCCAAGTTTTCTATGAGACCTACTTTTTTAAATCATAGGAACCTACAAATTGCAGTAACAAGGATGATGTGGACTACAACAAGTGGTAAAATAGTTGACCTGTTGCTACTTAAAAGTTTCAGTATTTTCATTCTGAAACAGAATGTGAAAGTAAAGGTATGTTTAGCATTTTGGAATACAAAAAAAGGAATAAGAAGGGAAGTTTCTGAGTATCCTAATTACAAGACTGACATATTAAATTAGAATAGAAAGAAAGTGTTATTCAAGGCACTTTGATCAGTCCCAGATTTTAAAGCAGTATTCACTGCTCAGTCAGTGAAATTACTCTGAATCTAGCCATCTTTCTGGCATCTTAGTTTGGGCTGCAGAAACCAGAGCTTTGAGAGTCACTACTCATGACGGAAAATGTAAGGCAAATAGATAGATAAGACCAATATAAAGATAATTCCTCACTAATTTTTTTAAACAAGACTTATTTAAGACAAACTTACTGTTTTCTTATTTACACTACTTAACCTTGCATTCTTTCATATTCATAAAAAGTATTATTTTAGGCATATCATTGTGGTATGATGTTCTTTTCACAAATGTCATGACATTTTTCCTCCAGGCTCATTTCTACTCTCTTCCCTCATTAGCATTCTTGCTTGGCAACTGTCCATGCTCTATTCCTTATTCCTGTGCCAATTCATGACACCTGGCCACAGTAACCTTTCAAACAATTTAGGACATGGAATTCCCTAGGTTTAGGATAATTTCAATACACCGTTAAAGCTGTGTATGTTTGGACAGATGTCCAGATGTTTCATGAGGCTCCATTCTCTTTTATAATTTAAAAAAATATTAAGTTATTTTATCAAATAAGATAATATTTATTCAGATTTGATTCTTCAAGAGATATATGCACAATTATGCAAAAGGAGACACACAGAGAGAGATACAAGAGAGATGCCAGGGCAGGAGGGACACCAGAGAAAAAGAAACATTGCAGAAAAGCAAAATAGCTACACAGAGCAGGGAAGGAGCAAAAGCAGCCCCCCCAGGCAGGCACAGTGAGGAAGCTGAGGAGAAAGTATGACTGCAAAGGGACTGAGGCTGATGGAGGAATTCACACTAGAGAAGCAGAGTAAAACCCCCGGTGCGCTGACCTCTAACTCCTGCACTGCCTGTCACCTTACCAGAGAGACTGGGTATAACGTGTGGAAGTGGAATTGGAGACCAGGAAGTGAAGAGGAAAGGTGATTTGCCTTCGTGTTTGTTTATTTGTTTCTTTGTTAGTTTTCAATACCAGACTCAGTAACTGAAAGTTTGCTAATTGGGAATGAATTAAATTGATTGAAGTTGCCTGACTTGAAATGTTTCTTTGGTTCAGGACAGGCCTTCAGACTGTTTGAAATAAAATGCATAAAACTTTAGAAAGTGATACAATAGTTTCCTTTCTGTAAAAAGCTTTTTAGGAATTATGATTATATACTCTTTATTGCCAATTATATAAAAAACACATTGATGAATCCTGAGGAAATGGTTAAAATCCATAAAAGTAGGATCACTAGATATGAAGTTATAATTTGCGTAATTGATATAAATGGAGTCACTGGCCATAATCCATAACTAAACATGATTTTCACTGTTGTCATGGGTTAAGCTGAGACAGAGTAAACTTTGTTTGTAAGAGCAGAGGCTTCATAAGAAGCTGTGTTTTAGATTTCTGCTCAGAAGAAAGCTGATAAAAAGTGATGTTTACACAGCTGACAAGGTCTTTCAGCTTCTCTGTCTGTCTGCAAACAGGAGAAGCTGTGAGGGAGCACAGCCCCAGTTACTAGCCCAGGATTTGATCTTAGGTTCGGGATTGAGACCCGAAGTGGCCAATAATCTATTCCATAACATATGCGTCATACCCAGTATATAGGTGAGGACCCTCAGTACGATCTGCCCTTTTGGTTCCGGATCTCTTTTGCTC
>NW_010128412.1:0-5510 GCF_000699245.1 Pterocles gutturalis | reverse complement strand
GTCACACCTATATACATGTACAAATTAGTAATGGAGAGTAACATACTATAGCTCAGCCTGAAACAATTAGTAGCCTCTCCTTTCTTTGAAAAATATACGTTTTACAGCTGCTATACCTCCCACTGAATAGAATTCTGATTTCATGTCTGATATCACATATATGGCATCTTAAATTGTCATTGCTAACGAAGAGATATCAATGTCCATAGCATAATCTAATGGGTTAGTTCAAGAACTGGTATTAGGTGTGACACTAATGCTCTTTCATCAATGATCTAGATTCATTATCTAAATATCTTTGATCATAAAATTTGCTGATGACAGAGGCTGGGTGGCAGTAAATAAGTAGGAGGGCAGGACACTCCTGCCACAGTCTTAATGTCTTGACTAAATTGTTTGAATCCAAAAACTGAATTTCAGTACAATAAGATACATGTGAGAATTGAGAAGGCAGGTTAGATCTGTAAAGTTCTGAGAGAAATTTTAGGGGATAGTAATCTAGATGTTAATATAAGAGGGCACTATCTTGGAAATCCCATAGGTACTCTGTGTAATATAGAAGAACTTATTTCATTGATTACATTAGACACCTAAAAAGCAGATGGAAGTAGAGAAAGTGATCTATGTGCTCTGTATGACATTGCTGTGACCACTACTATGCAATTACAAAGAGACAGGGAAGAAGAAAAAAAACTTTGGTACCATTCCTGAACCCTTAAGATGGCTGGGACCTGAGTCTTCATCAGGATTATTTTCTTAATGAAGACCGGCAAGAGTTCATGTATGCTAAGAAGAGAAAGAAATATATACCTCTTGGAGAACTTGAGAAAAAGGAAAATTTTTTTTAAGATCACAGTATCTGAAAGACAGCTTTTGATCATTCATTCCATTCCCAGATAACCCAAGGATGCAAACAAATGGATAACTCATGGCAGGAAGTAGTAACTTTATATTTCCACGGAGTTCATCTGTTTAACCTCTTGCTTTCTTGTGATGCTGAGGATGTCTGCAGTATTACTGATATGCAGCAGCCAAAATCATGAGGAAGAACCAGCACTTATTTTAGACAGCAATGTAGGAATGCACCATCTCTCTCTTAAAATAACAGCAACTCAACAGAAAGCTACTTTTATTCACCAAATTCTACCCATTTACAAACATAATAGTTAAATTTTCATTGTTATAAGCAGCATTTGATAAAGCCACAAAAATATACAGTTGAGTTTTTAGTAGCCAGCTATGCGTCAGTGGTGCTGCACCTTCTCCAGAAATAAAATGTCCTGAAGTAGTACAGGAAAGAAAAAACAGGCCACTTTTGCCACAACAAAAGGATGTTGTCATAAGAATCTATGTTAAATTGTAAGTTAAGATTTTAAATAGTCATTAAAGAACTTTTTACTGTCTTGTTTAAATGCACCACTACAGGGATAGGATGCAGATGAGTCTTTGCTTGCAGAACATTTTGCACAAAGATAAAATGCTGTTTTCTAAAGTCTGATTTTTTGCATGCTTATGTACTAACATTTTTTATGTCCCTTAAACTATGTATGCATTCCCTGAAAAGAGCATCCAGATTTATGACTGAATGGGAAACCAACTCCATCAAATTTTTCCACAAATATGGTAGATTTTTTTCCTCCCCGCCACCCCCAATCTGTCTGAGCTAATAAATATATTTAAGATACAGTCCTCAATATCCTCTTGTTCCGAACTTTTTGAACTGCCTCATTCTTGCAAATACAGTATTATATTTGTGTGTCTGACTGATTTAATTAAAGTTTAAGGGACCACATCATCTACTTGAAATATGTGAACCCTTATATGTGTTCAGAAATACAAGAACCCTTTCTCATTTTTTGAGTATAGAACTTCTAATGCTCATGACTTTTTAAAATTTGAATTTTATAAAATATTATTTCCTTCATGGAAAGTATTAACGGTGTTCTTATCTATGCAGCTACATTTTTAACAGAATGTGCAGGAATTTAGCATTTTAGTGATGTCTTCCTCATTGTTTCACTTTGTTAAATTTGGTCAGAAATCCTCAAAATTATTAGAGGTAGGGAGGGAAGCACACAGCCTAATCAACTAATCTTTGTCTCCCTAGGAAACAAACTTTAAAACCTCTCATGTATGTTAACTTTAAATCCAATTACCAAGATTTCTTCTGCCAGTGAATCAGCAGACATATGTGATCTGTCTCTGTAAATATCTGCCACTGACTAAACACTCCTTTGCCTCAGATTCCTCTTCCACTCCTTGAGTCTGCACCTTCTCTCCAGCAAGTAAACTATACATTTGTACTCTAGTCTGCACAGTAAATGTTCTGGGTTCTGCATCTCTATACTACTTTTGAGTTTGTGAATGTGAGTGTGTGAATTAATTAGATCTATTAGAGAGTGAGTGTGAGAGTGTGACTGCATTACAGCAAATAGATTAGAGATTTTGTGAATAAATATGACCTTGCCCTTCCATAAGTTTTTGCATTGAATTTCACTATAATAATTTTCCTACACCACAAATTAAACTGGGCAACAAAACTTTTGAGAAGATTTTCCATTTTTTTTTTTTTTTGGAAGGGCTTTAATAGTTGGTAACACATGGAAAAGGTTGCTAAAAACTGATGAAGGGTGCAGAAAGTGAGCCCATTATAAAACATCTTTAAAGATGACATAACTCTACGGAAAGATTTGTAACATCACTTTGTAGATATTAAATTTTGGAGTGTAAATTTTAAATTATTATGAAGACAAGAAAAGGTCAAAGTGTAAACTGTTGTTGTCAGACAGAAAGGTGTCAGAGGAATAGCAATTCCATTTGACACGTCTGCCTCTCCATGTTGTGGCAAACCAGTATAGATATATAAAGGTGTATATATTTCAACTCCAGATCAGCCTTTACAATGCTCCATTTGCGTTGTCACAACTCATAGATGGAAATAAAATAAATCTTCAAAAATTTACTAGAAGACTGAAAGAGAAGTCAAGGTGAAGAAAACATCCGTGATGTCATTCTGGGCTTCCTCCTTCCAAGGGCATGAGAAATAGTTTAGTAAAACTATTTCATTAATTAAGGTGGAAGAAGAAAAAAGTTTGCCAGTGTTTAATAGCCTTACAAGCCTTTCACAAGCTGAGTAACTTAGCTCAGATACAGCTTTTCACAGATGACTGTCACCACTTACGAATGTTATTTTCAGAAGGACTTTTAAAATCTTTTCTAAAAGGAAGAAAAGCAGGATGCATTTTTGAGACAGTATGTGGTTTTTGGTTTTTCTTTTTTTTTTAATAATGAATTATGAAGAAATAAGTAGATTTTGGTTAAAGGAGAATGTTATTTTAATAAAGATTTTTTTTCCTTCCTTCTAAATACAGGCTTGGAGAAGTCTTCTTCAAGACATTGTACCACAAAGCTGCAGAGCAATTAGCTCCAAAAAAAGAAAGCTCACAATATTGACTGGAAATCCAGTAGAATCAAGCAATACTCAATAGTAAGCTTTCCAGAGTAATTTTTTTGTATGGTTAATATAACACAAGCAAGGTCATGAATAGTTAACCACACATGAGTTTATTAGGAAAAACTGGAGAAATGTCCCTAATAATAAAAACACTGCTTCAGGCAAGCATGTTGTCACACCTGCACTAAAGCATAAACAAGAAAAATGTTACTAAATATGAAATTGTTATAAACCTCCACAGCGGACACAACAGAAACTTTATAATTGACTGTCAGGCTTATCACCACAAAATCAATAAACTTAAGTAAATGTGCAAGGCTCTTTTCATTATTTTTATAATGATTTTAATAAGACTTTCTGGGCAGCACTTTTTAATGTCATTAATCAAGTTTCTGAGAAGTTACAGCCACTTTTTTTTCAGTCTTCTGCCATAGAAGTTTGCCTGAGGCATTATACACTCGTCCAGAGATGTACTGCCTATTGTATCTTAGACTGAATTACGAAAAGGACAATAATAATTGAACCATCTCATGAGATAACAAAAGTTGTGAGAATGAACTTCATACAGCAGAAATGTACATCAGGAACACTGCTTTCTTAGTATACTTTCTTCTGGGACAAATATCTGTACATTAGAATCCCACATTGCTGTAGAGAAAGCTTACTTTGAAATAAAAAAATAAAAAACATTTAGACTAGATCTAAATTTGTGCTTGGTTTTGCCTTATGCTTAAAAAGACTTATATATTCTTTTTGTTTTCCTTTCCTTAGCTTGCTTTCTTTCCCAAGGAGAAGAAAAATTTTTCCAAGGCAGTTTTAATCATAATTGTAACAATGGTTTAAATGAATGGATGATGGTACTGTAACAAGACAAGTTTTTGGAAAGCTGCCTTCTAAAGAACATTAAATAGCTTGTAGTCTCTTCAGGATTCAAGGGATAAGGAACTACTGATATTCTTACCAGTGACTGGTCTTCAGTGAAGCTAATTTTTTTAGCATGACAAAGCAAAATCTTGGTTTGTTAAATTGGATAATTAATATAGCTTGGAAGCTCCCAGTATCACTCATTTGTCTTTGAGGCATTGCAGCATCTAGACTATGGACATATAATTGATTTTCATGATTGGAAATGGAAAAGATCCTTTCAAGTAAAAATAGTTTGGAAATGTCTGCCAGAAGTTTAATTTTGGCCTGATTCTAACCCTTTGGTGATGTAGGCATGTTCTGTTTTAGTGTCCTAGAACTGATAAAATTACTTTTCTGAGAGTTTTCCATACTTTATATAGGTAATAGTCACAAGGTTAGAACAGAAAGCAGGGCTGGGATTTTATGATTTTTGCTTGTTCTGTCTCACTACATACTGGAAGTCATGTAAAAAGAAAAAAGCAAGAACATTCCTTAGATGTCAACAAGGAAAAAAAAGGCCATTGGCAAGGAGAATAAGATGGAAGTCGGAAATCCTTCTCAGCATCTGAAAATAAACCCTGAAAGATACCCTGGATTTGAGAGGTGATGATTTGTTTGGTTTTGGGTTTTTTTTGGGGAACAAAAATACTTTGCAGGATTTGTTTCAGGAGAGTTTACATAGATTAGTTTCTGTGTCATTACATCAGTTTCTATATGGTCCTTGGTTTTTACAAGATTTAAATCTTTATCTTACAGTTTTAACTACAAGAATCAGTAAAAAAGCACATTCTAACATAATAAGACTAAGATAGGGTGATTGGGACAATTTATTTCTGCACATCTCCCCCCAGTGAAGTAGAGGATATTTGTTGGTAAGGTAATTTATTAAATTATTTCATTATTTTTTAAAAATTTTGTTTCCTTTTTCAATTTTTAAAAGTCAAGATTAAAAAAAAAAGCCTTTTAAAAAACCCCGTAAAACTAGTGTTTGACTCTGCAAGCAATCATCTTCTCTCAATAACTTTGCTTGTGAAATTATAGGTAAATTTGCATTATTTGTGTAAAACTCTATGCCATAACACTCTCAGTGCAAAGTCTGCTTAGTTTCATTAAGGACTATCAATGGTTACAGTTTTATGAATATGTTGAT
>NW_010128411.1:54178-58618 GCF_000699245.1 Pterocles gutturalis | reverse complement strand
GGCCGTCCAGCCACGGGCATGCAGGGGGTGTTTCCAAACCAAAACACATGCAGACCCGGCAGAGGAGTGCTTGGGACATTTTTTCCTCGGGGAACTGGAGCGCTGGGGAGAGAGAAGGCACAAGAAGACAGATGGCTTGGCTGGGCACGCACAGAATTTCTGTCTTCTTCTTGGGCGGTGGAATCAGATAAGACTCTGCTCGGGCACAGGCCGGGACACCAGCAGTACCAAACAAGGCCTGTTAAAATCTCAGATGCACTTGGAGCCCTTATTATCTGCTTCAGGGTGTGCTCAAGCAACTAGAATCAAAACCCAACAAAAGACAAGTCCCTGTGTCTGGGACGGAGGTGTTAAACAAGTGGCCACTCTCACGGCCGGGAACAGAGAGCTGTTTCTCAGCCGCTGACTCCTCGTGCACTGAGATGCCGGCCAAGGTCTCTGCAGCGAGCACCCTGTGCTGGGCACCCTGCGTGGTGGCACCTGGCCTGCCCACGGCCGAGTCAGTCCCCGCAGGTGTAACGGGCCAGTCTGTGCCTGTCCTGGGGAGCAGGACCCCACCGATGGAAAAGATGCTGAATTACTAAGCACAAACAGCAAAAAGGATCGGAGTCCTGTAGAGGTTTAGCTGGCGTTGACAGTCAGGCACATGAGATACCTTTTGTTTAAAGGCAAATCTGCCTATGGAAGTACCAGGTTAATGGTGGTCAATAAATATCCTTTCATTTCCAGCTTTAGAGTTCAAACCTATGAAGAAATTTCTGTGATATTTTTCTCTTACAGAAAAAAATTTACTTAATGAGAGTAACGCATTTCTTCTTTCCCCTAACTCCTCCAATCCATCCACAACTTTACATTGTATATAGCTTTCCTGAGATTAATTTCCCCTCGTCACATGAGCCATTTTCTGAAACACACTCTAATTTTCTGGATGCATTGTAGTGAAACTAGAACAGTAGCACAAAGAAAGTGTATTTGTATTTAGTTTGTCCATGAAAGTGTTCATTGCCGTGTGTGTTTCAAGATTATATTTTAAATGCCAGCATTTTTTTTAAAAGAGCAAACTACACTTGAATGTTTCTTGTTGATCCTCAAAACAATCAGTATTTTCTCAGTGTGGTACATTTCACATGCTACATGCTTTTGTGTAAGCTAATACAGAGGGTGTGCTGAGCTGCGGGTGTCCCGAGGGGCAAGTCAGAGGGTTGGCAAGTCCCGCCAGAGCCTGCTGGAGCCTGGCCTTCCACTGAGGTTCCTCACGGGTGTATTTACAGTGCTGGAATCTTAAAATCTGATCTTTCTGGGTTTGTTGGCAAGAGCCTAGCACAGCATTACTTCGACATAATGGCTAATACTTCTACTTGGTGCATATGCATAAATAGATGTATCCATTAACAATGAGTCTCCGAGGTTAAGCTGTCTGGGTGAGAGTTGCTGGAGAGGCCTTGGGCCAGGAGGGAGGACCAGGAGAAACTTAACCCCGGCCATTGTTTTGCTGCCTGGGGGGAACACAATAGCTTCTGGGCAGTGACAGTTTTGCTGGCAGAGCTAAGGGTGAACAGTTGCAAGCTAAAAGCAGCTACTGTCTGCCGTGCCAATACATCCTTAAGGAGTTCTTAATCCACAAATTACTGACTTTATTGTCTATAATTGCTTGTCTGTTGTGACAACACTTATTCAGAAAATGTTTGAGATGTAAACAGCAGCCAGTAGCTCTTTGCAATTAAGTCCTGCCACAGTATGGCACTGGGCTCTCGCACCTTCATACCGTCTCATCAAGTTCTATTTTGACCCTATGTGAATAAGGATTGCACACTCAGATCCTGTGCTAAGAACTTTTTTCTAAGGAAAATACCTGGCTTTTTATTTCTTTTAATACTTGTAACCGAAAGTGGTTTTGTTCTGTAATAAAAGCTTCCCTTGCTTCAGAATGTGATTTGTTAGTCATACTTCAAAGAAATAAATAGTTGGGAAAAAATCCTGATGAGTCATAGAATCATAGAATGTCCTGGGTTGAAAAGGACCTTAAAGATCATCTAGTTCCAACCCCCCTGCTGTGGGCAGGGTTGCCAACCACTAGAGCAGGCTGCCCAGGGCCCCATCCAGCCTGGCCTTGAATGCCTCCAGGGATGGGGCATCCACAGCTTCTCTGGGCAACCCATTCCAGTGCCTCACCACCCTCTGAGTGAAAAATTTCCTCCTAATATCTAACCTAAATCTCTCCTCTCTTAAGTTTAAAACCATTCCCCCACGTCCTGTGACTATCAACCCCTGTAAACAGTCGCTGTTTATAGGCTCCCTTCAAGTACTGGAAGGCCGCAACGAGGTCTCCCCGGAGCCTTCTCTTCTCCAAGCTAAACAAGCCCAGTTCCCTCAACCTTTCTTCATAGGAGAGGTGCTCCAGCCCTCTGATCATCTTTGTGGCCCTCCTTTGGACCTGTTCCAAGAGATGCACATCATCTTGTCACTTAGATCAATTTCCTTTTTCCCAAATTATTTTCAAAACTGTTCAAATAAAAAAGCAAGTTATTTTTGAAACTATCTAAATTAAATAATGCATAGGCAGTATGCCTATAGGGAGAAATTATGGTTTACTCTATGCTATATGTTCCTAAAGGAAGATTTGTAACCATAGCACCATTAACAGTGCTACCAGGCATCACAGTAAAAACACACACAAACACATTTAAAAAATAATAATAAAAGAAATCCCACATTTGTCATCTGGGTGTTGGCCCAGAATATATAAATCTGTATCTAAATGCACACACATACAATTTAGCCCAAAGAATGCACTAAGTCACTGTCTTTTGTTCCTAAAAGAGCAAAAACCTTTGAAGAGGACTTAATTCAATTTTTTCCTGCAGACAATTCTTTCAGATACAGGATTGTCTGGAAAAAAAAAAATCTTCCTACATAATTCTAAAAGACATAAGTGAGGTACTTCCACCAGTTCCCCTGGGGACTTGTTCCCATGTCTGAGTGCATTGTAAGCAGCATTTTCCTGCTGTACTGGGGCTAGGCTTTCTCATGCTGCTGAGCAGGTCGTTTCCCTGCTAGATCTGTACGTCAAGAGATCCTCCACTGTTCAGGAAGGGCTACACAATTTATCTACATCCCTCCATATCGTATGGAGAGATAGGGATAAGCTCTGGAAACCAGTTACAGGCTATGTAGCTGGGCCCTCAGTAGCACGGTCAGAGCCTGCACTCCTTCCTCTACTGTCCCTGCCAGAGGACTCCCTGGGACCTACAGACATCCAGTGCTGGAGGAGAAAGGGAGCAAAGGGGATCAAGAGGTGCTGGTGAGGTCTGGACTGGCCAGATTTGGAAGCTGTTTCCTCTGTCTCCCAGCTGGACAGAAGGCTAAGCCCACCCCGCCAGGACGACCCTCTGCAGCAGGACCACACACTCTCAACCAGTCGCCGAAGCCCCATGGCACAGAGCTCGCCACAGAAAGGGCGCTGTGACCATGCCAGCAGATCACACATACAGAAGCTTCTAGACAGGGTCATTAGGAATAGGCTTACACCCCAAAACAGAATTTTTAAAAAGCACCAAAACACCAAAAAAACCAGCCAAAACCAACAGAAAAATCAAGCAAAACTGTAAGGGCCTAGTGCCTTCTTTTGACAGAAGAAATTGGGGTAACTTTAAAGGGTGTATCATTTAGAGAAGTGGTGCAATAAGACAAAAGCCTTCAGTTGGACTTTCCCATGGCATTGAGAACCAGTTCTTGACAAGAGGAGAAACTCCACACTGCTGCCTAATGTAGGTCTGATCCTGAGACAGGCAGCTCCAAGTCAGCGACATTTCATGACCACAGTTGGATTTCCATGTCATTGG
Organism: Pterocles gutturalis; assembly: GCF_000699245.1. Lineage (NCBI taxonomy): Eukaryota > Metazoa > Chordata > Aves > Pterocliformes > Pteroclidae > Pterocles > Pterocles gutturalis. The sequence goes on along the minus strand of NW_010128411.1, from coordinate 54,776 downwards.
CTTTTGCAGAGAGAAGAGGAGGAGCTAACAGATGGTTCACCTTAGCAAGCATTCAACAAAAAACAGTCCTACATAGTAACAAAGCTATGATAAATACTGTGCACTTACTTGCTTTGGCAGGGTCTGTGTTTAAGAGCAGGAGAATGTGTGAGGAAACACACAACCCAGTGTCATGTACACCTTTAAAGTTTCCACAGCTCCATTTCAGTAAATGCACTTTGTTAAAATAAACTATTTCCTTCTGAGCCAAGATCATTAAAAAAAAAAAAAAAAAAAAGTCAGTCTACTGAGGTACTGAGGCCTCTGTTATACCACAAATGAAAAAGACAGCCTGGCCAGGCACAAGTAGTATCTATTCTGTGTGAAGAGCCTGCCACTGCCTGTTGTGATATTTCAGTTTGGATTGCCCACTGCAGGGTTGGGCGGTTTGGTTTCCTGACCTCTACATAACACATCCTGCATCTACAAAAGAAAGCAAGAGGCTGGAGGTCAGTCTTTGCAGACTCCTCCGAGGCAATGGTGGTTGGGAATGTGCTGCTGGTTCTCCTTCAGATTGCATTGGCAACTTCCTGGCTTCTCCAAATGTATCTCACCTCCC
>NW_010128411.1:8972-54048 GCF_000699245.1 Pterocles gutturalis | reverse complement strand
GGAGGGGCTGCGGGGGGGTGGGTGGTCTTCTAGGCTATTCTGTATTGTTTAGGCCTTTTGAGAGCCTCGTCCCTCTCAATGCTGACACAGACCATGCCAAGAATATCTGTCATTTTAGACCTTTGAAGATTTTCTTAACATACTTAAAGGCAACCTGACTTGTTCCATATCATCACGAAACAAACTAAGTAACTGGAATACTGTATTGCTAAGGCAGAACAGAGTGCCTCCTTGTATCCTATGAAATATATATGCCATAAGATAAAAAATAATAAAAATTATGCAATGAAACAATAATATTATGCATTTAATGTTTTTTCTATATTTTCATTTTTTAAATTACATATTTGAAGTGCAATGTTGCAAGTCAAAGGTAATCACATCTGGAGTGTCATTCAAGTATCTTTCTCCATACAGAAAATCATATACTTGATTTTGAACCATCACTGTTACCAGACAGATATTCTCTCTCAAATATATGGAGTAGAAGGGATGGAAGGCAGTTTAATAAACTAAAATGTTAGGACAGCCTCTCTGGCTTTGACAGTCATTTTGTTTATATGAGTGATATGCATGATGTTTCCATAAGGTAACAAAAAATTGCATTAAAATTAATGCAAAAATACTTCTTTTTGTAATAGTAGAGCACTTTAGGCTCTTTTCCAGGCAAATGTTGTCAGTTTTGTAAAGTGACTTGTATTTCTGGGACTTCTTGCAGCAGGAGGAAGGAGGAAAAAAACCACTTCCGTCAGGGCGTTTACAAGAACTATAGCATAGCAAGGGGAAGTTTCTAAAGGAAGAGCCGGATATCTGTACTGAAGTGGATTACAGCTGCACCACCAAATCAGATGGAGGGAACTGAGGCCAAGTGTACATAGATGTTCAAAAACAAACACCCTAGAGAATTTTTGAAGGTGTTAGTATCTTTGCCAAGAGAGCAGGCTAAGGAAATAAATCCACAGATGCAGGAAATTAAATTAATGTTGTGGTTCATTTTAATTTTAATTTTAAAGCTGATTCTGTGAATTTTCTCATTCAATGTTGTCTTTCTTTAATTTTAGCAACTGTGTTCATTCCATTTCCAAACAAGCTTGTTCCCTTGCAAGACTGTGGTGCTGGGACTGTGTCCATTTATGCATCTGTATCCTATACTGCAGGATTCCGTGCCCTATTTTTACAGCTACAATATTCTGTTCTATTTTATCCATCACATTCAAAAGCACTCTGCTAATATTTTGAGTCCTGTTTCTCCTGTCACTGAGATAATTCATAAAACTGTGTATATTTCGAATAATCAAGCTTTTTAACATGCATTGAGGTATGGAGTAGCTGTTACATTGTCCACTGTCAAGCAGCGATCTGCAGGAAGACAAAACAAGGGAACCCAGTACATGCAGGTCTGACCAACATACCATACATTTCCATCCAAATTCATTTAGAAAACTTGCTGTATGGATTTTTTTTGCAATGAATCAGTGAAATGAAGTTTCATCAGCTCCAGAATAAAGGCAGTCACTTTTCCTATGGATTAGGATTTGTGGTTGGAGATTTTTGCTTCCACTAAGTCTTCCATCATTGGAGCATTTGCAATGTGTCTCTGTTCTGTGGATTGCCTGGTGTCCGATAATGAGTAATTTCATGGTGCAGCCTTCGCCACTCAGCTGTCCAGCTATCAGTTTTGTGAAACATACTGAAACTTAACATCTTTGAGTCCTCTTCGCTCTCTAGAATTGGTCTGAAATTGTCAAGCGAGGTCAGAAATCATGACAAGAAGAGGAGAGAAAAATAATCAATTTCATCTCTGCTTTCTTAGGAAATAAAGTTAAAAAAAAAAAACCCAACACCAAATATAAACTTGAGAATCATTCCTCATCACAAAATCCCCACAAAGGCTGTTATAAGCAAGCCCAGAGAACACGTCCCTCGCTTGTCATCTGGAACTGAACAGCTCAGTGTGCGTGACCAGCTAGTTATAAAAACGTGCTGTCAGATATTTACCCAATGTGCCAATTCATTTGTGGGCTTGACGCAGCTCTAAAATTAATGCATTTCCTTTCCTTGGAAAGTACAAGAAATTCCAGAGTGATAATACTATTGACTTTAAGGCGTTGACCGAGTTATCCTATAGCTGTGACCAGCAGTATGACAAAAAACATCAGAACAAAATTCTAAACATAAAACTGTAAAAAGTTCCCAAGCAAAACCACAGCTAAGATGGGCTAGGCAGTCTTGGTGCATTCACATTATTTGCTGTAAATGTCATTCTCTTAGTGCTAAGACATCAGTTCGAACAATGCAGCTCAGAATGGCGTTGGCATCAACCCGATCCTTGGCAGCAGGAGCACAGGAGGTAGGAGGGTGGGAGGGAGCGAGAGCGCACACAGAAGGCCGGGGTCCAGGCATTACAGCTCCTTCAAGCTAACACTTTGCCAACAGCAGGCTGTCAATTAAAGAATATTGCATCAGGAAACAGAAAAAAAATTTATCTGTGTTTTAAAAGTCAGTTTATAGTCCCAATATAATGAAGCTGGAATAAAAGGAAGAATTATTGTTATTGTTTTGCTTTTCCAGTATGCATATTTGACTTCATGACCTCTTCCACACTGATCAATAAATTCTAAAGAAAGAACACAGTTCAATAACTGCTTCATGAGTCACTATGCTATTTCAACCCTTATCCATAGACATTTAATGGTCAGATAGTATAATGCTAAAGAGGATTTTCCAGTCTAACAACTCCATCTTGTTGTATGTATTTTTACATGTTTATAAATGGATATTCCAGTGTTTGGAGTACAGGATAGTTCTCTAGCTGACTAGTCAGAAGCTGGTCTGATCCAGTAGTGACCGATAGCCATTCCTGGCCCACAATTCTTTGGTGACTTAGGGGAATTCATTTGATGTGGTCAACAGAAGTAGCTGCCACTGGGCAGAAGGCCAAGTCGCAAAAGCGTCACATTTGTACTAATTGGGTACCTCGTTGCTGTCTACAGTCCAGGCTGGCAAACTCATTAACTTTAAACTTAGCCTCTTAAAGAGCATAGCAGGGACTGGTAGTGGTAAGCGTGACGCCACAAATAAATGGAACAGAACCTGTGCTGCCTGGAGAAATGATTCCATTACATGGAAGTTCAAGCCTTCTGGTGCTAAATTGTCAGAGGGCTTTATCTGTTCAGCTCTCTTTAGATGGTAAATTAATACTGCCTTTGGGAGCATTAATTAATTCAAACTCACATGGTTCCAAGCCCTGAACTCTGCCAGCGATTTTTCCTATCCATTTAATAGATTAAAATATTAACTGTAAGTCCAAGTGCAGTGTCCAAAAAAATAATCCTATCTCCTTAAAATTAGCTGTCAATCAGAGGAAAAGTTTCCCTATTTGCCATGCACTGGGAAGAGTTGATGTCTGTGTGTTCACTACGAGGCTGGTGAAGCCCCCAGAGTTCGCTCTTTCTGCCGCTCCTGTTTCCCACTTCCCTGCAGTCAGCCAGCGCTACCCTGGTATCTGTGCCCTTCTCCAGGTACACAGTCACTTACTGCAGGAATGGTTTGATTATCACAGGCAGAAAATTAAGGGCAGTAGATATGGGAGGGTGAGAAAAAACTGCCCTACTAAAGATAAGGGCTCTGCCTTTTGTGTAAATAAGTTAGGAGTTAGTTTGATTAGGGGAGACACCACAAAACACGCTACTTAGACAGTGAGAACGTGACACGCTTTTACCAAGGCTCCTATCATTGCTGGTAGAGCAATGGTGGTTTTGGTGCATGTCCCTCTTTGCAAAATGCTTCCAGCCTCACCAGGGGAAGGGATAGGGCAGCGTGCCTTGAACCAGGGCTTCCTGACAGCAGCAAGAATTTGGTTTTGAAACCCTGCTCATGTATCAGTTAGGCTTACTAGCATTGGAAAACATGCATTACCTTTAAAGAAATTAATTATTAACGTTTCAAACTATTCTGATCCTTCCATGAATGGAGACAGTTGTTTTGTACTTAGAAATATGCTGTTTCTGCTCCGTCCTTCCTCTGTCCTATACTCCAGTGGCTGTAGGGACCAGAGCCATCGTACACTAATCTCTAACATGTGTTGAGCATTGCCTACTGTCACGCTGACAGCTATCAGTCCTGTGAGCTCATCTGTACCTGTCCCATCTTGTGCACTCCCCTTCAGGGCTTTTGACTCATGCAAAGCTTGAGGAGAGCTGTGCGTCATGCCATCTTCCTATGGAAAATGGTGCTCTGTGCTCCTCAGAACACACCAGGGCACAGTCAAGTGCCAGGCGTGCAATAAGTGTAGGTCTGGGTGTCCTCTGAAGGGAGCGTAGGAGGCTGCGCTGGGGTCTTCTCCCCGAGAAGTGGAAGGAGGCAGCTCTGGACCCCACCACGGCACTGCAGCCTCCGTGAAGGGCTGATGTTTCTGAGGGATAGGAACTGCCCCCTAAAGCGGTCAGAAGAAGGTAAGAAGGGCTGGTAAGGGATGAGGAAGAACCCCTTCCTCTATCTACCATTCTCTGAAGTCCCCCAACACCTTCTAGATGGTTTGGCAATGCCATGCCACTAAGTAACATTGTGATAACTCTCTTGTAACAATACTGAGAAACATTCAAATGGTGTTACCTGTCACCGAAATACACCTAAAGCAATCAAAGATGCAGAGAGGTCCTGACATTTGAAGCCACATCAGTATCCTTTTAGAGAATAATGTGCAAAGATCTGGATATTATTCCCCTCTGTCATTACAGAAAACATGTTAACAGTGAACTGCCAAAGCCAAATCACATGTTAAAGTTGAAGTCTCCAGAACGATAGCTTAGGATCTCATGGATCCAGAAGCTTTAGTTTCACAAGGTGGATTTGATCAGAGTGCCAGGCTTACCATACAGGAAAACTGAGCACTTCAATAACCATGACTGGGCATCTCACAATCTCCCCTTCACAGAAAGCAACGGCATCTGTAATGAGAGCTCCAGCACTTCAATCTCATGTCCAGCTTTATCACTCATTCTTTCTGATGCTTTTTTTTTTTTTTTTTCAGTGGATGTGTGCATGCTTGTGTACACACAGGAGCAGATCACACAGAAAGTCTTATCTGTGAAATGTAGAGGTGATTAACCTCACAAAGGCAACAGAGCACCACAGGAAACGTGCCTCCTTGCTGAATGGTGGTCTTGCCTTTATTAAGACAAATCATGAAGGAAGAAAGACCATCTCCAGTATTTTCAGTTATGGCATTCTTTGTTTTAATGATTACATGTGAAGGAATAATTATTCTGGCACTACTGAGCACACCATAGGCTAGAAGCTTTTTATTTGCCAGTTATTGTTTGTATTATAAAAGCTAAAGTGAAATGACGCAAGTGCCCTTTTCGTTGTCATATTGTTTGCTTTAGCTTTCATTGGATCCAGTCCAATGGTACCTTTACGTAGGCTCCTGTATAATTAAGATAGTGTGCACAGCCTCTGAAAGGAAATCATTAAGAGCCTCTTGTGGAGAATGCACTGATTTCCATGTCTGTGCCTTTTAAGTGGGTATAGCTCACACTCCATTGATTGACTTCTTGATAGCATACTTCAAATATTAATCCCATGTTAAGCTTCCAAAGCAGCTTTCAGCTGAAAAAGTTCAAGCTGCTTTGTAGGCTATAATTCATTTGTTGCAAACATTAATTTCTTGTTATTCCTAATTATAAGATGTTCCTTTCTCAGAGAAAGAAAGAAAAAAACCCACAAAACAAAACAAAAAAATCAGGATTTATTTTTTCCCCAGAAACACCTTGGAGATGTGTGAAATGTTATAAAAAGTATAGCAAACTAAAAATCTGCTCTCCAAACTCTTAGAGTAACTGGCAGATGCCTTGGTTAGAGACTTTAAATCCAGAAATCAAAAGAAATGGGTATGCTTCTGGGGAAGAAACCTGGTGATTTAACAACTGAACAAAGAGGAGAAGGTAATATACAGTTTTAGGAATATGCAATTTTGCAGTTTACTTGCTCACCTGAAGTTGCAAACACAGAGCATAAACTTTCCCATTGCCTATCAATAACAACCTTAGTCGCTGCAAACTCTCTATAGCTTCTGTGTGAATTCCCAGGGAGGTGTGGTGTGTCCCTGACAGCGCGTTATCACTGCTGTGAAGTTTCCAGGCTGCTGCGCAGTGTTATAACACAGAGAGCTCACCAGTAAGCGCTCCTTAGATGCTTCTGCATCAAAACAGCCCTATCTCCTAGGCTGCACCTTGCCGTGGAGGATATTCCTCTCTTCTAGATCGAATAGGCCAGTCAATAAAGCACTGTAAAATTAAACCACACCCATGACACGAGAGAGGGAAAAGCTGTGCTGCTGTTGCACTCACCTGCCTTTATTATGAGTTCAAGTTGGGGACTGATTTATCTCCTCTTTAAAATCTATCAAAAATTTAGTACACTCCGGGAGAGATTTGACATCTAAAGCCAGTTACTTAAGTAAAAACAAATAAAAATACAACAGTTACTATATGCATATTTGTAGATGACCAATGTGTAACAGTAAAAAATAGTTACTGAATAGATATCTCATAAATTCTTGAATCTTCAACTTAAAACTAAACACTAAGTGCATTAAACCAGGAACTGCTTGACTCGACGTGCTTTAGCTGAAATTGTATTGAAGTAATTACAAAACCTGATTAAACAAGGCTTCATTCCCACATACAGCTCCACCTTGCTGGCTTGGCAAAGCTGCAAACTGGTAACACCCTTTAACTGGTTTTCACAAAGCACATTAGCAGTTAATAAAAGCGGAGTGGAGGAGTTGGTGTTTATTCCCAACACACTGATGGTGTTTAGGGAATCTGACAAAGGAATTTCTGACAAAGGAGGCGGGTTCCAAAAAACACTTTGAATCAGCTCCTGTTTTCTGTCTGACTTCAAAGGCAGCAGAGTCAGTCCAGTGCTGAGGACCTATGCCAGTCACAGCCACAGCCCAGACCACCCTCCTCCTCACCCTCTCCTGCCAGGTGAGGGCTGATTTGCTTCACAGAAGGTCCTAGTGCGCTCAGAAGCAAAGTACAGATACAGTATTCCCACTTCAGAAATCAGTTAGAAAAAGATATAAATTGCTCTAACTACAGATGAGTATTTTTCACAATGTCCAAACTGCAGCTACTTACAAGTCTCTTGTGCATTAAAGTGGACCCTAATATATTGGTTCTTGAAAACCAATGCTTTGATAGCAGTTACACTGCAAACACATCCGTCAATGGAGCTTACTGCTTGCTGGAAATTAATACTGAGCTTTCAACAGTGTGGGCTTCCAGCTGAGCTCCTATTCACCCCTAACTAGACTGCATGATGCTTCAAAAACTATGATTAAGACTATTGAAATAAAGTAGTTAAAAACTCCATCCGATCAGGCTTATCTGTACCATCAAGGACCATCTGAGCAGTCTAATTTCAATTATATTCCAGCCTCTCACCCACTTCTGGAAAACAGCAAGCATTTCTTCCACCCCCGTCCTTTGCAAACTTTCTGCACTTCTTCTATTTAAACGAAGAAAGAAGAATGCACAACATTTTTTCAGAGCAGTCACAATATCCCAGCTTCAGGAATTTGTCTTCATATAAAGCCACCACTGCTGTAGTGCAGTACCCAAGTATTTTTTACCCTTTGCTAACACATAGGAAATGGATTAGAGAAGGGAGGTGAACAGCAACATACCCTTGTGCTAAACGTGACAAAAATCAGATACTATCAAATAATTTTTGCAAGAATATATTAAATACAGCTAGATTCTTGACTCTCCTACTCTTCCTTGACTGCATGAATTTGCTATATGTACAGGATCTCAAGTAATTCAGCATTTCCAAACAGTTAGCTCTGCAGAGAGCATTCTGCACTGTTCTGAGGGCTGGAAACTGGCAGGGACAGCCCCTGCAACAAACATTATGCATGCCGGTGCTCCAGAAGGATTTGGCAAGGAGTGCTTGTCCTTGGGCATGGGTGACCTTCACTCTTAAAACGAGAGGGTCAAAGAGACATCTCAGAGCTCTGGGCACACTCCTCACAGCATAAGGCAGCTTCAGAGAAAAACCACTGAAGTTGTTCAGATTAGCTGGTGACCTGGAGCTTACAAAAAATCATGGGAATCCTGGTGGACTTGTGGTATCTTAGGAAATGGATATATTTGTACTGTCTCACAACAATGGATACCAAAACTTTGTTAGAAGTCCAAACATCATTAAAATGGTGAACTGCTACCAGAGCAGTAGTGCTCTTCCTGACTACAAGTGGCAAGCTGTCATACCTGAGAGGGTACAGCATCCCATCAGGGGTAGTTTTAGCAGATGTAAAACTTAACAGGAAACCTGATTTCTGAAATTTATTTTCTCTTAGAAATATGAAAATTAAAGCAATTGAAAACCAAATATAGGTCCTTTCTTCCAGAAAATGGAGTGGGCCAAATTCCTGCCAGTACATTTGTTCCCCAGAGAGAACAGCATGTCTGCTGGCTTCTGCTGAATTTTAAGCTATTCAGGGAGGACTACCAAACCTGTCAGTTGTACAGATTCAGAATCTATTTTCCAATACAGAATTTACCGCAGAGGAAAGAGGAAATTCAGCAAACTAAGTCCCTTTAAGTATTCACCCCCTCAAAGAGACACTAGATGCGGGCAGCAATCTGGGAAGTCTCCCAGTCTCTACATTAATCTCACAGACCAGTGCCCCTCCATCTTGATTTGTACCTGTGGCGCTGTGGCTCAGGCAGGGGTGTTGGCATTGGCCACCCCCCATCGTCACCAAGCTGTAGTTCTGGATCTAGGTGTTAGCAAACCTGGGTTTCTGACCAGAAATACTCAAGGTTCTGAAGGGAGAAACAACTGTTTCTAAATACCTGAAAAATTGTGCTAGAAGTCGAGGATGTTTAGAATTCAACAATTTGTTTCCTTTTATCACAAGCTGAAATACTGTCATCAACCAGTACTATTTTAGTCTTCCCTAATTAGCTATCTTCATGATTAAGTTGCCAGTGGTAAAGCTTCAGTAATAAATTGCTGAAGCTATGTAGTCAGATGCCCGCTCATTAGCAAAAATATTTAACAGCTCCTTATTCTTGTGTTATTAAAAATATGAAAATATAAAAGCTATTAATTCAAAAATATTGCCCATTTTGAAAGCATTGTGAGGTAGCTGTAATCACACAGTTTACAACACTAAGTGGAAACAATCAGCATCTCCCTAGTAACTTTGGAGAATTAAGGTACGTAATCTATTGGCATAAGTTTTCTTCCCAGGTGGAAGATGCTTCCTGACTCACGGACTGGCAGCACAGCTGCACTTTGTCCTGTGCTGTGACCTGCCTGGGATAGAAAGTAGCTGTTGGAGCCGCAGGCGCAGCTGCACTAGGTCTGAATGCTCCCACCATGAACTCTAAAGCTGACAGTTGTGGTAGAAAAAGCACAGAACATGAAAATCTTTGGCACAGGGCAAGTCAATCAGCACACATGCCAGAGAGCAGGTTGGACGCCACTGCCGACAGTGTGCGAAAGCATCTGCAAACAGAGATGCTCCTGAAACTCCAACTGCTCCATGCAACAGCTCTTTGGAAAGTAGTTAAAAAAAAAAAAAAAAGTTAGTTTGGCATTTGGAGGCCAAAGGTAAACAGTTGAGATTGCAGGGCTCTCTGTGAACATCAGCTGGTGGTCACATCTAGGAGTCACTAAATTGCAGTTCTATCACAAGTAAACCTCGGCAGCTCTTCCTGGCCCTATGAAGAGAGGCTGAAAAGCTGCCCTGCCAAGTGGGAGAGAGCTGCACTCCTTTTTTCTTTGACATTTTATGTAACTCAGCACAAACCTTTTCCTTTGGTTTGGTGACTGGACACCAAAGTCCTATCCCCCTGTACTGAGGAAGGACACAGGAATATTCTCTATTTTGTGCACGGACATATTTTCACAGCAGGACTGTTTTTTTGGGGGGAAAAAACCCGAACAAACAAACCTAAAGTACATTAATTTTTAAGGTTCAGATTTCTGAGTACTTACATCTAGTTCCTGTATTTGTAATGGTGATGGTTCCTTTATGGGATTAATACAGGGGATATGTCATCCAGTGATCGTGAGATCACAGCATCCTGCCAGGCAGGCAGATACAATCCTCATGTTTTATAACTGAAGAAGGGGTGAAATATCCCCCAGACCGTAAGAGCATGAAAACAGAGTTTTGAGCTTAACCTCCCTGTTGTGCTACTCTTATACCTTCAACACCTGAAAGTCCCTCCGACATGGACAAATCTTCTGCTGAGTGCAGCTGCTGCTGAGCACAAGGACATCCCGCTCTGTGGCTGCCCAAACCAAGATCATAGCACATCAAAACCTGCGGCTAGGAGGATGGGAGCAGAGGACATTTTCCAGTATTACTCGGGAAAAGGAGTCTTAAAGCTGCCAGTACTATTAGTGCTCCATCAATCACTAATATCACCGTGGGCTGATTTTACAAGAAACATATCTTAAAGGCCAAACCAACCCTCCTCCCCTTTGATCATTTACACAGATGAAATATTACACAATAAAAAATAAAGTATATTGTGATAATTATAGTGTCACATACTCAGAAAATGACAACATGGTATTAAAGAGAAAACTCCAGCCCTTTCTTTTATGCAGAAGGGAAGAGTGATAGAAATAGATTTTAATTATTAACTTGGGTTAGCTATCACAGTACCCGAGAAATGGCCATATGGAACATATTCCAATATATTTTCTACTCTTAATGGCCTCGAGCCTTCCAAGAAACAAATTTTGTGTTACATAAACTGATAAAGTGGCCTTGCTTTCCCTTCCCCTAGAGCTACAAATACATCAGCTACACAAAAGCCATTAATGTACAGTTAATATGTCCAGTAAAATTTTTAGTGAAACAGATTGTGGTTACTTGAAGTAAGCATTTGGATGGAGTAAGATTTAAAGTAGTAGGAGACTTGAAGGAGAAATTCCAGCTTTATTACCCTCCCACTTTAATTTATTTTCAAAGTCCTGCCGTGATTGTACTTTAGACCAGAGCATGAAGGATGCAAGGCATGAAGAACTGTGCTGTTCAGCCCTTTAATTATCCAGCTCAGCTATCCCTAAAAAGATGACTGTAGTAATACCCATAAAAAGATGGCATAGATATCTCCTTTATTTTTTGTACACATGGGAAAACAAAATAAAAAGCAGTACCAGTGGAAGCCATGTGAACACTGGTGGCACTACCTTGCAGTCTGTATGAGCCAAAATCGAGTTTCCATCATTGTTTTTTCAGATGAATATTTTGTTCTGGTGACAATTTTTGGTGCTTGCAAACATTTTATTTTTTTTTTTACTTCCCCAGAGATGTTATAAATAATGGTACATATTTATATGAAAGCACCACGATTAAAATACCAGAAACTGATTTTCTGCTTCTGCAAAAAGCAGTGTTTATGGGCAAACCAAGACAGGGTTTCCAGAAATGCTTGTGAAAGCTTGAAGATCAGTGTCCTCCGATTTTGAGAGAGATGAGGCAAAGGAGAAAAGTAATGAGAGCACAAATAAAATGATTCTTCTGGCTGCAGCCTGGCTTCAGTTCTTCTTCCCTATTACTTCAGCAAAACAAGTGAGGAGGTATCACAGGCACAGCAAGTGCAGGTACGTAGTCACACATGGAGGTTTGGTTAATAGAAGTACATGGTGGCTGCAAGTGGATCGCCCTGGGTTAAGCTCCAGCTGCTGTGCTCTGAGCTTGTGACCATGCAGAGCACCACAGGGAACAGCCTGCCTCTCTGCCGTTCAGCCAGTTGTAGTGCTGACAACTGCAAGAGCTCATTGTTTCTTCAGCCTCTTTTTGCTCACAAGAGGACAATATTCCTCACTATTTTTTGCTGCAAAGCAAGTAAGTGCATTTCAGAAAAGGGCAGCTAAAATGGATGTCACAGAATATTCATCAAGTGTCATGATGAGACTAAGTATGGCATGTTGTATACCAAAAACATCCCATGAGAGGCCAATATTAGCCTTAGAATGGTGGAATACAGGGAATTAACTGAGAGGCTCGGTGCCCCACACTTGTTTCTGAATAATCACCATCTGAGGAAAAGATAAGATGCAAAATAGCAACAGTCCTCAAAGGTTCACACACACAAGTGCACATGAAGATACAACTACAAACAAATCTTGAACAGAGTAGCACCAGTCTGGCTTCTCTTGTTTTTCAGAGAGCTTACCTCTTCACAAGCCAGGCTCTTCTCAGGACTCTCTGCCCCCTCTAAGAAAGCATCTGACTCATTTCAACCTAGGGCAGAAGAGGGGGGAAAAAAAAGGAAGGAAAAAAAACCCATGTGATTTTGAAGTTTGTCTAAGTATGAACACAGTTTCTGCTGTTTTATTTCTATCAGATTTGGCTCTCGGGTGGGTGGCTTTAACAGCTGTCTGTTTGCACACTGTTGTGCAACCTTTTTTTACAGCTTGTTAATTTAGACCCAAGATTGCAGCATGTGTTTCCCTTCAGACACAGCTAACTTAAAATAACAGAACTCAAAAATTCCTTCTTAAGAAGCTCAAGGTCATTTGAAAAGGATCAGGATCCTGTAATTCCAAGCAGTGTCATGAAACAGGCAAAAAGTTTCCTTCATATTATCTTGCTGGGTTGTGCTTTGCAGCTGTATCCCACTGCAGAACCACCACCAAAATCAGCTTGCTGTGTGCTCTGATTGTGGAGAAAACTTGCCACAAACATACTACAGCTGCATGGAACACACCTTGGAGGAGGGGTGAATGCATGAGAAGTAGCAGCTGAAACACGATGGCCTTAAAAAAAACCCCAAACCACCAAACAAGCTTACAGCAAGGTATCTTTCATAGTTTCACAGGCTGGTACTCCCACAGTTTATAGAAGTGTTAAAACTTGAAGAAAATGCAATTTTACTTTTCTTAAGCATGGTAAAAGGAGAAATGCCAGGGAGATGACAGTAATAAAAAAAGAGTTTTCTCAGAAGATCAAAATGCAAAAGTTCTTCCCCTGAAGGGCTTTGCTGTAGCTGCAGGATGAGAACAACTGTGTACATGAGGCATGGGAGCCAGCGACAAACTGTCAGAGCCGAGTGCCAGCTGGAGAGAGAAAACAACAGGGACAGAAGGGACACATGCAGGAATGGTAGGACTGATGCAAGTTCTTTGTTGTGATGAAGTGCAACTTCATGCTATGTAAGTAGTAGAAACAAGATAGGTCTTCAAGATGCTTTGATTTGAAAAATAGTTCTTTGCTAAGCAAGCTACATTTTGAGGTACTCATGGCAAGTGTGGGCAGACACTAAGAGAAAGAGGGACAGGAACACATTAAGTACATCTCCCTTGCCTGGGAGAATAGCCTCAGCTTCAAGACATTGAGTGACAGAGTAAGAACAAGCACTTCTGAGAAGTTTCATAAGCAAAGCACCAGAAGGCATTCACTTCAACTTACTGTTTCCCTTTCATGGCTGTAGGCTGAATGTATTATTTCCAATCAGTCTCTCATGCTATTTTTACCCCCATGTATGGACATTACATCTCTTTTCTTCAACCCAGGCCTTTGGAGTTCTTCCCAGTGTTGTGAAGGAGCAGAGAATATTACACTTTTTATATTTAGCTACTGTAGATTCAAGTCAAATATTTCTGATTCTCAAGAACGGATACTTTGATCCCAGACCCACAGCAGACTGCTTCAAAATGACTTTGGTTACATGTAAAACTAGCAAGCACTATTACTAATACAAAGGCCATAATTTGTCTCTTCACTTGTTCTGACTACCAGATTGTCTGAAGGACAGAAAACATGAGAATTTAACCCTGTAGCTTACCCAGAATATGAAAAATTTGCTTTTTGAAGAGTGAACTTGTGGTCAGATGACACAGAGAAGGGAAGGGAGTTTCAGCTGAGTTGTCCAGTAGCTTCTAATTGAAAGAAGTACAGCTTATAGACAGCTCCAAATGACAATGAAGTATTGATAAAACAGAGGTATAATTATACTTTCAGGCACAAATTAATCAGTCAGAGAAATGCCAAGTTGAAATGTTTCTCTCTACAAAATGCCAAGAATGCTCTTCCATTGTGTAGCAAGTAACTACATTATCTTGCAAGTCACATCGTCTCCAAGGCATACTGTACTACAGCCCTAACTCATCTCACGGTTTATTTGAGCATTGTGATGACAACCCCAGTTAGATTGTACTGGGGCCTGTGGGAAGGCTGCTGCATTTAGTGGTACAGGTGATGCTTGGCTCCTGAAATGGAATTTGCAAGCCTGAACGGAGTGTTTATATCCTCTGTGCAGTGAAAGGCTTCAATGCCTGTGGTTACCATTCACAACATTTGCATGGAAGAATGCCTGAAAAGCTTCTCCAGACTTTAGCACCATCCAAATACCAAATTATAGACCAAATCTATAGTCTAAATCTGCTCTAGAGTGAAGTCTTTTCCTCAGGAAAGAACTTGCACCTAACACCATAACAGCAGCACTGGAGCACCCAGAGATGGACTCTGGGTCTTCTTTGTACAGACACGGGAATGGATCTTCGCTTTCCCAGCATTCATGCAAAATGTGGAAGCAGCTTCTGCCTGAGCAACCAGAAACAAGATCTTCACATGTCCCCTGGAGGAAATGTCTCTTTTGTGGACAGACTACAGTGCCAGGCTCTCCAGGCCCCGTGCATAGCTGCTGGTACACCACAGCTGGTCTTCACAAAGAAGGGTGAAGGATTGCAGTGGCTCTGACCAGGCTGAGTGCAACTCCAGGAGCCTACATAGCTTGTCTGGCAAAGACATGGACACCTGTGGATGTCAGGGTGTGTAAATGGTCAAGCAGAGCTCTTGGAGCCTGCTCTCAGATGTAGCTGGATAGTTCACCCTTAACTTACACTTTAACTCTCTAGATCCTTTTGTGAACCTGGCTTGACATTCTCTAATACAAATTCTCTTGTACTAATTCTCCAGATCATTCATGATAAAGTTTGCTGAAAGTCAAATCATCTTGTTCTAAGGGTAATTGCTGCAGATGACTGTGCACATCACAGACACAGATACCATTCAGTCAGGAACCCTGGCTTCTCCAAAAGGCATGAAGGGACACGGTGAGGCAGAGGTTGGCATATTTTCCACTAGGCCAACCAGAACAGATTGCTAAAGCAGATTGTAAACCTTTTCAACCTAAACGCTTCCAATGGAAACTTCTCTTGCCATCAATGCAGAAATACAGGTAGCAACAGAACCCAGAGCCATGCCACAAGCCTGCAAAAGCAAGGTGAGACTCTCCATGTTCCAGGCACACCGCCTGGGGGGGCAGCCACTGCCAGAGGGGCCAGCTGCTCTCCCTGGAGCTGTAACATGGCTGGCAGGGCCTGTCCCACTGTCCCTGAGCGAGGGAGCAGGGCAGCCCCCAGCCCGGGGCATCAGGCACCTCTGTGGGAAAGAGGCAGGTCTGGGCTGAGGAAGAGGAGAGGGGAAAAGGTCAATTGCTCAGCACATACAAGCTAATCTCTCATTCTTTAGCACCAGCTGACACCAAGACAGTTGGGGGAGCAGAAAGTCCACATTAAGCTGAGAAATGGGCACCCCAAGAAGATCCATTCCCCTGTTCAGCCCTCAAAGCCATGGCAGAGAGAACGTGGAAGAGACTTAGAGAGCACAAGTGCCTTAAGCAACAAGCAACAAGCTGGCAGACTGGAAATGGGAAGATGGGAAGACTGGGATGGAAACAAGCATCTGAGAATACAAGATATGAACGACTGACAAAATTGATGAATGCAATTTAAGAAACCAAAACCTCAGTTACAAAGTGGAATAATTATAATTGGAAAAAAGAAAATAACAAAAAGCACACCACATCAGAAGAGGTTATAAAACATTCATCAGCCATTCCATTATACTTTCTTAACTCATAAAGCTAATCATAATTCTTGGCTTTTTAGTCTTAAGAGTTAAAGATTCAGGATTTCCTGGCCCACTTTCTGATGTCAGTAATAGGACAGTAACAATACAGCAAGATCACTGACATCAGGGAGCAAACTTACAAAGTGCAACCACAGCACTCGCACAACATGAGCAAATAATTGTTCACAGTAGCTGGCAGCCAAACTTAGAATGGGTTTATTATTAGTCTATTAAGCCTTTCTTTTTTAACAGCAATCTTCACTTAAGTTTATATCTTCTTTTCATCATGAAAATCTAATTCCCTTTCCTGAAGGTATAAAGTCATTGGCAGAACAAAAAAGCTTCTTTTAATGTTCAGCATGTTTGAACATCAGCTGCTGCCTACTGGTACTCTCCATCCCTTAGTGGAGCTGAGCTCATGCCACTGCTGTCAGGGGTGTCTTAGTTATGAGAACATGGACTTCCCAAACCCTCCAGGAGAACAGGGGGACACTGAGGCTGTAAGCACAATGCTGCATTCTCTAAGAAAACTGTTTCTTGGCAACTGGAAAAACAGTCTCTCAATTAATGCACTTAGCCTAGTCCACATCTGCCATTAAAACACTAGAGGAAAAATATTTGAGCCCTTTCAAATTGTCGATAATGAAATTACACAGACAAGAGATTAGATCATTCATTTGGACAGCAGTTTAATTAACAGCCTGCATATTTTATTTATATCCTTTCTAAAATCCTTGATTCAATGGTTTTATTTCCTCTCCCTTCCACAGCATTGCTCGCTCTGGAGTTATGAAAAAGAAAGACATACCTACATTTTTTTTCCAATTAATTCAAGGCAGAGTCCATGTTAGAAATTATATTAAATTATACCCATTTTCTTACGTGTTCAATAAAAGTCGCATGCAGCAGCAGGGCTGGGAACACTGCTTGACAATCTTGTATTCAAAGCTCATTCCAGCCAGAGCATTGTTTCACCTTCAGTGACTTTTTTTTCAGATGGGGAGTATTACTCTACATTTCTGTCCCTTGTGCTTTTTTTCCCCCCCTCACAGTTGTGAAACACTAATACTCACTGTCAGACATCTGCCTTACAATTCACAGGCAGCTCTCCATTTGCATGTTTAAGGTTTAAGTCCCAGAGGCAGTGGGAGTTTTGCCTTTTAGGAGAAGTTCAAAAGTTGGCAAATGTCCCTAGTGAGCTCATAAAGACATTCCTCCAACTAAAAGAGACTTTTAGCAATGAGAGGGATTTACTCTCCTCAGCCCACCTAATGGCTTGTCTGTACTCTGTAGCTTATTTGCCTGCTGCAATTTTCATACTCTAATTCCATTTTTAAACTCTTAGTGCACAAAGTGGTCACTACCAGTTTGAGACAAAGTTGATATGATTCACAAAAAGGTCATTACTTAACTAGGAAACAATATTAAGTAAATAGTATTAAGAAAAAAAAAAATATCATACCTTGGGCACAGGAACTCCAAATTTCCACTTTGAAAAAACTCATCCCCAAGAGTCTATTCTGGGCTGCTCAGAGAGCAGCACAGACACTATTACCAACCTGACCTATCCATGAACCACCTGATATTTTTAGTATGCCATCAAGTAAAGTAATTTGTACCTTAAAAATAACTTATTTCCTACATTGCCTCTTGGAGCAAGACCTAGAGAAAACATCAATTACAAATGCGTAGCTTTTTCCAGGACACTGTTTAATGAAGCTTCTTTCTTTTCCTATTGATCGACCTTACATGCTTATATTTTGTTGAATGACAAGCTATAGCATGAGGGAAATTAAACATTGAAATCTGCAGACACTCTGGGACAATATTTGTTTAACAGCTGCCGAAATCTGGAAGTAACAGTGAAGAGTATTATGTAAGAAAATCCTGTAACCCAAACAGATAATATTCTGGTTAACATCACACTGAGGCTTTCCTTGCTTAAAACATCAGTTATAAGAAAACAATGTTCAACTGAGGATCCACAGTGCAGAACTATTTGTTCAGTCCAGAAACGTAACAACCTAGAAATGCTCAATAAATCAAAATCAGGCAAATATATAATTGCCAGTTCTTTAAAAAGAAACAAATATATAATACAACAATTACTTGGTCTTACTTCATCATTGAAAAAATATTACTGGAGTGATAGATTGTACACTAGGTTGTTCCAGCCTTCAGTGTTAAAACTGAATTAATTAAAATTAATCTGAAACCAACAAAGGCTGTAAATGCAGACCTGGACAAAGTTGACAAAAAATGAACAAATTTGACATATATTTCTTAGCAGACTGTACCAGATTTCATATCATGATTGTTTTATGAGAATGGAAAACAAATTTATTGTTTACTCTTCATAAATAAAAAATATTTTTATGAGTATTAACCCAGAAGAAAGTTTGCCAAATAGGTAAGTTTTTCCAGCGTTACCAGACATTTTTAACTAAAATCTGAAGCTGGCTAGTAGATTAACATAGCTTTAAGAAGTGGCCTCAAATTGTGTATTTGTTTGACTGTTACCAGAGATACTTTAAAAGTAACAGTAAAGAATTACCATTTCAAAAGAGGCCATGCAAACTTTATCAAATTACTAATGCTATTTATTCATTCCAGCTAGATGACATTTCTGATAATTATCCAAACTACAATTAATAATTCAATGAGGGCACTTCAACATTTAAAATCTGGTTATTAAGTTCTACAGAAGTTGCTTCAGAGTACTTGCAGAATAAGTCTTGTAGGAAATCAATTAAGCAGCAGTACACTTGGTAGAAGTATATGATTTTCTGAATAAAACAGTATAATAGGCATTTATAACAGTTAAAAGTCCCTGCAGAAAAGTTAGGAGTAGCTTCCTCATCTAGTCTTACAGAATTTCACTGGAAAAGTTTAAATGCAGAGACTCGGTCAGACGTGCTGAAGACTCCTCCTCTTCTGCTTAAACAGAGCACAATAAATAGTACCAGTGAGGAAAACAAAGAGCTTATTCAATTAAACCAAGAGTCACTTTTCCGTCAGCTTTGGAGAAGTCTGGTCTAAATCTAAAGTGCAGGACAAAAGTGTGTAGTAATAACATCTTCCTACCTCATCCATCAATTGATTTCACTAGGATTAAACACAGGTGTATGCTGGTTTGGGTGGCTGTTGTACAGAATCAAAGACCTCTTCCTGTCACATTTTTCTCTCCAGCAGAAACCTAGCTAAGGAGATCTGTTTATTTAAAAACTGCATGACTGTCAATATTCATCTCACACTGTCCATAGCAGAAAAAACTTCTCCCCTTTGTGCTCTTCTCAGTGGACATCTTCCATCAGGAGAGGGGCTATAGCAACCCCATCGCACCATGCACATGCACTGATACACGCTGTGGAGCCAGATGTGGGGACAGGGAAACACTCATCCTGAGCCAAGCTTTGCTGGCATTGGATCACCAGCACCAGTGGGGCAATGCTGGGACTCATTCTGCTCAGAAGTGAGATGGAATAGAGAGGGAGGAAGGAGGCCATTCAGCAGTTTCTCCTGCTGTTATATCTGAGCACTCCTGCAAAAACACCAATGCTTTAGTCTAGGCGAGATTTTTTTTTTTTTTAAACAGTAGCTAAATTGCCTTTAACTACAGACCTCAGTGCACAGGATAAGGACAGGAGATACAGAGCTGACCATTCACAGAGGGTAAAGCCAGAGATAAAGATCATAAAACACATAGTGCTAGCTGCCAACATTGAGGCTGAGCAAGTAAGTAAAAAACCCCTCTAAATAGAAGGATAGGGAACGTCTGTCTTGCTGACCTTAAAGGCTCGTTGGGTTGTCTCTGTGTTGTAGCACAGGAAATAAGGTTAGGGCAGGGACTGCTGACTTCCCATTTGCTTTCAAGCTTCAAGAATATGGCAATAATTCTGATGCTCAAAACACCAAAGCAGCAAGAACATGAGCAGACACTAGAGGAAAAACAGGCAAAAGGACTAAAGAATTCCCCTCAACCCCTGTTTTTTTTTTAGCCTGTTAATAAAATTGGTGTTATTAATGTATTCTCTTCCTCTGTCAGATTAGATATCTTTATTGTTTCACTTCTGTTACTATGCACTTCTGTTACTGTTACTATTTCTGTTACTCTGAATCTTTTTCCAACCCAGCTTCCCTCTTGCATCCTTAGCAATTTATTTAAACAAAGCTTCTACTGGTCTTGGTGAAAGCATGAAATTCAGATTCCACCCTTACCCTTCTTTACCCATCAGCCATTTTCTCTGACACCTCTGGTATGTAAGAGGAATCTTTTCCGTTGCCTTCCATCTCTCTCCTGGTTTTCCCCTCACTAAAACCTTCTTTATTTTCACATGCTGAGGATGGTGGTCATGCCTATACACATTCCTCTAAAGATCTGTAGTCCTGTCTTTTCATCCATTCCACTGATAATTTTGTGCTGGTCTTTCAGTTACTTTATTCAAACCTTCCTCCTTCTGTCCAAACTACAGTCTCTCCCTTCCTTTGATATCCCATAGAAGTCTGGATATCAATTCAAGGTGATTCGGGCAAATCCTCACTAGGAAAGATTTGATCCTTTCCCTTGCTTTATAGCAACAAATTGCAGCAGCAGTCTCTTCTGGGTATGCAACATGGATCTCTTCTTTTGAATGTCCTTCTAAACTTTCACATCTGAGCTACATCTTATGAACCATACTTATGAACTACTTTGAAGGTTTAGCTATCTCTAGCCTTTCAGCACTACAGATAAAGTACAAGGATAAAAGCTGTCATCACCTTCATTTTATTTGCTGTAGCATGTCTTCACCTCAAAAAATTCCATCATGATCCACTACAACCATGTAGAAGATCAATTTCCTATAACCTACTGACCAAGCTATCCACTACCTCGACTTCTCCAGGATGTCTCTTCTATCACACCTTCTGTTTACATTCTAGATTCACTTCCACTCACTTACCTACCCTTTCCTCATTCTCTTTCACTGTCAGCTCCATCTTTCACTCAGCTCATGACTGCTCAAAATTCTGGTTTCCTTGTGCAGTGCCTGAGCTTGAGAGGAGGTATCTACAAGCATCTACAAAGCTGCCTGATAGCTGTCCTTCCAGTTCCTCTCTGCAACGCAGAAATGCAAAGATAGGCCATTGACATGAGAATGGCAACAGTCATTGTGGTCAGTGTGATTTTGCTTCCTCACAATCCCTTTGATATGGTACTCTTATTGTAGGTTTAAGGTACATGGCAAAGGGTGGGGAGAGCTTTCAGGTGGGGACCTCTCAGGCTCTCCAGTAAAAATATTTTTATTTCCTTTTTAAATATTTAAATGAAAAGCAATTACTCATCTTCCCAACCCTTTATACCATTCCTGATTTGTACAAACAAAAAAAAAAATCTAATATTATTCTGGCATTTCGTCAACTTTAGAGGAAAGTAGGAACAAATGCAGTCCAGGCTTTATCTATGGTTCTGGCATGATTCCTGACTCACCAGAAAGCATTGCCACCTTTGAAATGGTTACCACATAGTTGACGGTATTTTTCAGACCTTTGCTTCACTCCAAGTCACAACACTGCTCTCACAGCAGTCAAGGACCAGCTGCAGCAGACAGGCCCTGGCACTGTGGCCAGTGCAGCACCACGCAGCAGCAGCACAGGATCTGGCAGCTCTGTTTGGACAAGAGGTCTCTCTCCATGTACCTCTGTAGTTTTCCTCCTTTGTGATTCAGTTTACACACAGCTGCAAAGGACATTAGTGGGAGAGATCCAGACGAAGATGCTTTGTTTTTGTGACGCTGAGGCTTCCAGTTGAGTTTATTTAAGGTAATCATGTAGCCACTGATGAAGGCAACTGTCCAGTCACTGCTGTGTCAGTGCTACAGATGCAGTGAAAAGCCAGCACTTGCAGTCACTGTGTTAGAAAAAGGTAATTTGAATTTCTGACACATTCTGATACAACCACTGAGTGCCAGATAATGCTTTTGCACACAGAAGCCCCCAGACGGGGGTAATTTTACACTGACTTCGCTATTTGTGCTGGATAGCCCCCCATGACCCATGGAATAGCTGGTGCAGACTGGCTCACAGCTGCATTTCATGTGTGTCCTGGTTTCTGAAACACATTATCCTACTGTCCACACTTGGAAGCAGAGCAGAAAAACATGCTCCCTGCCCAGACAGGCATCTGGTTAGTTTACTCCAGAGCAAATCTTGGGTGTAAACCAACACGTTTGCAGTGCAAATAATTCATAGGGACTTGGGTCCCTGCATGAGAAGGAACACGCCAAGACAATGAAACAAATTTACTCCATTTTCTTTATATTCCTCTGCCTAATGTTAGAGCTTAGAGAGCAGTTTCACAGGTAGCTTAATAGGAATAACTCAGTCCAAGATCTGATTACAATGCAAACTTTTAAACTCAGACTAATTTCTGTGTGAAACTAGACTTCCTTTCCTTGCTTAGCTCAGACTGTGACCAAAGCAGCAATAGCTCTGTAAAAGGATAGCTTTAAGTACAGTACATGTGGCTGTTTGTAGCAAATTCTCCAATTTAAGCAAATTTACTTAGTGTATTTTGCGTGCTGTTATTCTACACCTCAATTCAATTTCTCACATCAGCTTAACCTGTTCCCAGTTCCACTAGAAAAAATATTTTCAATGAACCACATTAGGCTCCAATTTATGATACCAGAAATCCCACTTATTTACACAGGATTAATCTCCCCCCATTTTCTACCTCACCACACTTGCACATGGCAAAGTCCATGCAAGGTTACCTACGTTGCCAACCCATACTCAACCCCCGCCCTGTGCAGCATTCCCATCCCTGCTAAGTATTTCCAGCAGGATGTCAATCTGACTTGAGCTACTGAAGTATTTGCTTTTCGTGTGTTCTTCTATTTTTTCTACATCTTAAGATATACAAATGAAGTGCTTAAAAGTTCTTAAATAAATGTAAACTCCCATGTTATTGCAGGCCATTCACCACTGCAGGCAGCCCCCAGCGTTCCCAAGAGAGAAGTAATTTGTTCATCTCAAACTGTATGCCTAAAACTGGAGTAGTCTTTGGTACCTTTGACTTCTGTTTCAAAACCATTAAGGTAAGAAACAATCCCAAAAACCAAAGTTCAAAATAAAAGTGAGGAGGGATGTACACACCACAAAGTGAACTCTTTTTGGAGAAGAGATGCTGCTTATTCAATGGTAAACTGCTGCAAACTTCATCTGCTGTGTAGCATGAGCTGAAAAAATAATGACTGAAACCCAGGAAGGCCATTTGTTTTGAATTGGAAAAGATTTGGGAAGGTTTGGTTTTTTTTTATGGGCTGGGAGAAAAGTCTGTCTCAAAGTCAGACTGAAAACTATTTCCATCAGAAAAAAGTCAGTTTGAAATTATTTCAGTAGTACTGTGGCTAACAGAGGCTAGTGGATGAGTATCACAGAAATGCCCAGGGAAACAGGGCCTTCAGTTTGGTTATCCAGGGCCCTGTGAAGCTGAAGCTTGAATATTTCCTGAGAGCCCACCACTTCTCCAGGCAACCTGTTCCAAAATCTGGCTGTTCCCACGGTAAAGAATTTTTTTTGATATCCAGTTTCCTGTGAAGTAGCTTGTGTCCATTGCCTCTTGTACTGTCACTGTGCATCCGGAACACACATGACCTACAAGAAAAGGATGTCCCCTGTCTTCTCTATGACTACCTTCAAAGTGTTGGGAGGCTGTGCTTAGATCCTACTGAGCCTTCTCTTCTCCAGGCTGAACAAATGCAGTTCCTTCAACCTTTCTTCATATGTCAAATCTTTCAACCTTTGATTATTGTGGTGGCCCTCCACTGGACCTTCTCCAATTTTTCAATGCCTAAGGGAGAAGAACTGGACAGAAGTGCCAAGCAGGGTGGAATAATCACATCCCTTGACCTGATGGGTGCAGAGAGGCAGAAGACAGCACTACACCCAGCAGGGTCTCTCAAAGGAAGAGGATTTTATCATAATTTCCTCTAAGTTGTTAGGGTCTGGGGGGTTTTGTTTGATTGGTTTTTTAAATGACAAATGGGCAGACTGACCCTCAGAGCAAACACCATGTCATGCAGAAGCAAGAGAGTATATAGGGATGGCTGGCTGGTGCTCAGGAAGTCTTTGTTCGTGACAGGTGCTGGGACAGAGCAGGAAGAGGGGGACACTGCATACCTGATGCCACGCACTTTTCCTCAAGCCTTTGGTGCTGGTCACAGGTATAGATAGGACCCTGGTGCTTTGCTGTCATTCAGAAGAGCAATTCTTGTGTTCATATACTACCAAGCCTCACACCCTGAAGGCTTTCATAGCTGAAGTCACAGCAAAGATGAAACACTGCAGAGTGCTGGGCGTGCTGCTTATTTTCCCAAAAGAGGGTAAATGTTTTGGTGCCACTGTCTTACAGCATGACCAGGTGCCTGGTAGGCTGGGCTTGAAGAGCTGGCTATGCTCTCAGAAGGTATCTCAAGGTCGCATCACACATCAATGAGAGCTGGTTGTGCTGGCACAGCAGGGGCCCTGCTATTTCAGGCTCCTCTCCCAGAAACAACACATGCAGCAGATCCTCTTGCAAGAGCTCTCACAGGTTCTAACTCAGCATTTCTGTACAACTCCATTAGTTATTACTCCCACATGCCCAAAAATTTCAGCAGCAACACCAAATGAATGCAAAACAGTAGCTAGTGCTTCAACACATTTCAAACCTAAGGAAAAAAATTACCTCTTCTTAAATTGAATGGATACCTGTGTTCTTAGGGTACTGCTGAATACCCATGCTGGTGAGGGGGCTCTCCAGGAGGGAGAGCAGCTATTCAGACAGCCCTTTCCCATCCACCTGCACTGGCAGGGAAGGGTAAAGCTGAGGGTTTGTGTTACTTGGATACTTTCATTGAAACAACCTGGGTTTTGCTCATAGCCATTGAGTACATTCCTCAGATTCTTTTCTTCTGTGCTTTGTAAGTCGGGGTTGGAAGTCACTGCTGAAAGCACAGGAAGTTAAAAATCACCTTTTCCAGCCTCCTGTCACCTCAGGGTACTTGTGTTAAACCGACCCAGGTTCCAAGAATGGAGCACCTTTTATAGCCCCATCACAAAACAATTTACAAAATAATTAATTACTGTCCTTACCATGTCCTCAGTTGGCACTGCTGAGTCTGTAACTAGCTGTGCCCATTTGCAGGAGCACCAGTTGTGCCCTTGGTAACAGAATCCAGCTGGCACAAAGGCCAAGTACTCCTCTGGTGCCCACTGAAAGCATGGGTCTTAAAAAACAGCATGGTGCATCTTATCCACTGAAATTAAACAAAGGTTTTCCATTGACTTTGAAGGGAGAAGGATTAAGAAATACTTTTTCAATGCTCACCTCCCTACTTAGAAGAAGATTAATTAAAACTCCCAGAAGAACTTAGAACTGAAATCTGGGCAACAAGGACACACCTTTGTCATGCATTGATTCAGTGTGAAAACACAGATGACAAATATTTCAAAGTGTGATCCACATGAAAGGTATTTTAAAATATTTACCCTCTATTAAACATTTAACCATACTAGAAATGAAAAATAGTTAGTGTTTACTAGCAAATTCTGGAAAAGAAGAAACCTCATTTAGGGACAGTATCATAGTCTGCGGGGCACCACACTGGTCACGTCCCGTGATTCAATCCCTGCTCCAATTGTAACTGGTTGAGTTCAAGCAGCACCTTGGTAACATGCAAAGTCACAGGAAAAAGCCACCCTCCACTGCTCACTGAAAGCCACCTCCTGTCCGTACAGCTTCCAACTTTGCTATTCCATCACAGAAGCCTCTAACAGAGGAGAAAGGCCCCAAGCACTAAATGTGAAAAGCCAGCTATCAAAGAACAGGGCACCCACCTGCATGTCAGGTGAGGGACTACAGGGCAGGACTCAGCTCCACAAGAAGACAGCATTAGATCAAGCCAGGAAGCAGAAGGCAGGATCCCTCCTGTCTCTCCCTGAGTCAGGCACCATCTTCCCAGAGCTTTCCAAGCTGAGGTAGCTATTTCACTTTATGGTCCGCAACATACTTTTTTTTTTCCTCTCCATTTGCTTCCAGCTGTGTATTTTTATAGGAGTTTTGCCCTTACCTATTTAAATATTGGCTTTGAATATCCCAGTGAATATTTCTGATTTTCCTCTAGCTACTTAGAAAACTGAACCTAAAAAGGAAAAAAACAGAAAACTATTTTTGCATGCATTTAAAGGTATTTAGTTCAAAATTAGAGGTGAAAGAGAGCTTTTTGCCAAGCAAATTTTTAACCAGAAAGTTACAAGAAGTTACCAGAGTACCTCTAAAGGTCAGCATGCTATAACCAAATTCCAGCCTGTCAAATTACTGCTATACTATGCTTCCAAGAAAATCTGTATTCAACATCTGTTTTCTTTACAGAAGATCATTTGGAACAGACAGGCCAAGTCATAGCCTCATTCTGCACTTACCTCAGGTTTTGAAAGTACAAATCTGTCCCTCCCTAGACACAGGACTAGATTCAAACCTGGCCTTGTTGGACCTGTTCACTACTGTGATGTTTTCAAGTTGCTTTAGAGTCAGGCATTACCCAAAAATCAGTATTAATGAGGAAAACGGGAAGGCGAGCTGGAGACAAGCTGGCTCTGCTTCTCATCATTTGCACTTGCTGCTGTTCAGGCTAATTTTTTATCAAGTCAAAGCAGATTTCTCTCTATGACATAGTTGGCAAAAAAACTTCCCCAAAAAAATTCATGGCTGATGGTCAAATTAGGAATCAGTGTGGATCCCAACATCCTGCTACTTCTGAAGAGGTCAGTGCTCTAAAAATTAAAAACACCCTGAACAAATGCACATTGCAAACATCTTTGCAATTAAAGTTATGGAAAGCAACTGTTACTCCCTAGCATGTGCTAAAACAAGTGTTTTCTAACACCATCAATTTGGTTTTGAGAGATTAACGTGAAATACGGAGACATCTGGATATTTCAAGGTCAGTGCGGTTGTGGATACAAATGCTACAGCAAAATGGTGTCCAGCTCTGCAGAAGGACAGACCTCCTCTCTGGGCATGACCCGAAACAACTGGACCAGAAGCACCACAATTCCACCCATCCCTCTTCTCCTGCCATTTTGGTCCTTCTTCCTAACCCTGACACAAAAGTGAGGCAAAGACTAAGAAGAAAATGGGCTTTTCTGGCTGTGGGGAAAATTTTTACACTCTTCAGCCTCTGTCAAGATTGTCATTACCAAAATGTTTGATGCCACAAGCAGAGATAAGTGTTTTCACAAGCAGGAATCCCAGGACTCAAAAAAAACCCCCAAACCAAACCAAAAAAAATACCAAAAAAAACCAAGCAGGAGTGTGCCTGGAACAACAGATCTTGCAAATCTGGAGCAACACCATACCCACAGGCGTACTGTACCTCCAGGTGCTTTGCCATCCCAGACCCCAGAAACTAGCACCCATCATAGGAGCCTGGACAAAGGGCTGTGGGGACACAGACTCAAATATATTCACTATCTACTTTTAAAGACCAATGGAACTACCCAATGCAATAAAGATAAAAACAAAAAGAGGAACATCCAAGTAGTTTATTATGACCAAAGTGCAACACTGTTTTTTTATTTACACAGTTTTCAAAGGATTGCATTGCTTGTTTCCCTTCTTTCCACATCATGAACATCATGTTGCTACAATGCAGACAATTTTAAAATGAAAGTTAAACCTGGGGCTAGTATAGGGAGAAGTTCAGCTTACTGTGGGATTGTTTTGCCTTTTGAGTTATTTGTGACCTTGAAAAAATTTCTATACCTCATCTTACCTACATGCAGGATATTTATTTACCCTCTCAAACACCTATAAAATTTGTATCCAAGCATGTTTTTTGTAATAAATCTTGAGATGTGCAGTTGAACTATTGACATTTTGAACCCACATCATTGATCCTGCAGTGTTTTAAGAAAAAAGTGGTAAAGAAAAATTGAGGTATTATAGAGGGGAAACAGGGACTATAAACAAATGATAGGGCTTCATTTGTCAGATAAGGGAGAGGATACAAAGCCAAATGCAAGTAAGAGCAGGGAGGAGGAGTGAAGAAGAAAAACATGAAATGGTGCTTCACAGATCAGTGAGATAAAGGTTTCCCCACAAGCACACATGCCCACCAGGTTAGGGTTTGGTTTACTTTTCAGTGTCAGAGATTATCCAAACTTAGTAGAGCAGAGACTGCAAACTCATCAACAGCTGGCCTATTTCATTAAGAAGCATCTGCTGAATTAGAGATTGTTCTTCCCAAAGGTGACCACGGTTTCCACACTGCACACATTGACTGGATGTAAAGCAGCCTCTCTGAAGGCCTGAAACTTCCTCTTAAATTTGCATTGGTTTGTATGATGATATCTTTCTTTGTTTCTCCCTACAATGGAAAGAGTTAAACCACCCCTTCCTAAATAAAACTAATATTTTCAATAAGCTAAATGCAAAAAAAAAGTTATACCATTTCACTACTTCTTCCAGGCAAAAAAACAGAGTTGTGACATTATGAAGCTTTAAATATAAGCATCCCTGTGGTTTCCCTCCTATAGCTAGTTTTTATCTAAATTATGAGGTCATTTGCAGTAACACATCTCAGGCAGAGCATAGAGGCAAACTAAAGACATTAGCTTCAGATTTTTACTTTAAAAGACATGGACAAGACAGTGGCACAGCAGTATACAGAAGCAAGGACTTTGAGAAGCAAAGAAGCTGGCAGACCCCTTGTGCAAATCCTGGCTCAGCGCTAAGAGCTATTGACATTGACCATATAGCTCCTTCTGAAAGGAGTATTGACATTTTTAGGCAGTTTGCTAATAGACAAGTGTAGGCAGTATCAACAGCAAAAGCAAAGCTTTGATGAGCAGAAAGCTTGAATGACCCTTTGGTCCCTTGGAGGCAGAGCTGAAGGAGGTTGGGGAGGCAGGATGCAGAAGCATACTGTTAGACCTGCTGTTTGGAGAAAGCTAAGTGTAATGCCACTAAAGGACCTCACTTCTTTCATATTATGGTATAGAAGTTAAAATTCATGACCTCTGAAGGAAAATCCATCTGGAGACTTGTTATTTTCACACACATGAAACAGTTACAAGGAATAGCCCTTTCCTTTATCCCTCAAGGAAGTTTCAAGCTCAGTTAGCAACATCAGTTATTTCTATGGCAACAGACAGATATAAACACAGGATTATAACCTTCAACAAAGGATCAAGAAGAGGAAGAAAGAGGACTTGAAGAGACAAATGCCTGGAAGAGCTGCAAAAACCTAAAGTTGCTGATTTTTTTTTAAAATGCATATTTCTCCTTGCTCTCAACAGGACTATGAACTACGAGCATGACTATGTTTTCGGTAAAACTTTAATTTCAAAGAGCGAAAAAGACAGAGCACTATTTTTTTTTTTTTTTTGCTGCAGGCATAATGGAGTCAATCAAATAGTTGGGATAGCTGACACCTGGGACAGGGCATGACAGTATGCCTTGCCTGGGGTGCTTTACAGCTCACAAAATAAAGTTTACACTAGAAAGCACGTACTTTTATTCTACAAATGTTGCTATAGAAATAAGATTTCAGGCACATATGTACAAGTAAATTTAAAATTCCCATGGACACTACGCACAGTAGATGGAGATGAGCAGGTAATTCTAGTGTTGTCAGACCAAACCTGATCTTTGAGGCAACACACGGATGACACCTTTTAAAGTCTACTTTGCTGTGAACCAAGACACCATCTCTTTTCACCCAGGAAGCCATTTGCACCACTCCCAAGTGGTATCAAGCTCTACTAACACAACAGCAGCAAATCCTCTGCTGCTTGTCCCAGTGTAAATAACTGCACAAATCACCACACAGTGCTGCACTGAGCCCTGTACAAAAAGCAGGGATTTCCTCTCATATTTTTTCCCTTCCTTTTTCACCAGCCCTCTTGGCAGGGGGAGCCAAGGGAGCAGCTGCCCCAGAAGGTGCCCAAGGGCCCATCTCCATCCCAGCCTGGCCAGGGAATACAACAGCAGCCGTTTCAGGAGAGCTAACCCCAACCCCAGCAGCAGAGTACGTGTGGCTGCCTGAGCCAAACATACGGGGCCAGGGCTCAGTTGCTACTCAGGCAAATTCATTCTGAGGAGGTTTGGGTGTGTCTGCAGGAGCTGCAGTCACTCCTTTGGATTGCCCTACACCAGCCATTTCCCAGGAACATCTGTCTCCTTGAGTCCTGGCCAAAGAAAGACAGGTTGCTTTGGTGTATTTTGTCAGTCACCACCCTCACTTACCCCACACACATGCTTCTACATGAGACAGAGAAAGAAAGGGAAAGTGCAGCCTGCACAGAGACTAGAGACAGGTCTGAGGCATGACTCGATTAGCAAAAGGATCTGAGAAGAAGCAGGGGTGTGGGAAGCTCCCAGCAAGTGAAACACAAGCTGGGCCATGAAGAAATCTTCAAGCCCTCGTAGCTAATCCAGGGCATGCTGAAAGTTAGGGTTGTTCATCCTGGGCCATAAGCAATGAGGTCAGGAAGACCCTTCATTTGCTGGGACAGGAGGAAGGAGCCACACAGCCCACCAAGGAGCAACACAAGAACATCTGCTGTGGGGCAGGGGTCTGGCCAGTCAGCGGATGGTTTGTCAGGAAGCCAATAACAATGATAGCAATTAAATACTGGATCATATTGCCTAGCATTATATGTGAAAGGAAAGACCATTAAGCATTTTCTGAAGCTTAAAGTAACTATTTACTCCCAGAGCAGGGCAAGATTGACAGGAGCACATAGTGCAGGCAGGCCTGAAGGCAGGAAGTTCTGCGTCCTTCAGCACCTTTTGCCAGGAGAGATGCTGTGCCTCATTATTCACTGGTAATACCCCAAGCCCTAGAACATTTTGCTTTTGAAAACCCCCAGTGAGAGGTCTCATTTTGCAAGCCAGGCACAAAAGTTGCCTTTTGGAAGTCAGGGGCAGAAGCCCTGCACAGTCTCACCTGCAAGTCACCTGCTGTGCTAGCAGGGCTGCATGCAGGGAGGGAGATGCAGTGACAGCAAACAGAGCCAGGCAGAGCAGACTGACAGAGCCCAGAGTCATTACGAAGTTAGCAATGACAATTCCCTGCATGCCTGGAGTTACATTCATCACTTGTAAAACTTTGAAAATTAATCTGCTGCTTCAGACATAAATAATTCACCCAGAGACAGATTTACTGTACAACTGTCAATGGGTCTACAGTGCTCACATTCTTCCCTTATTGAAAGAATTCCAGTTGCCATTAAGAGAGGACACAAGAAAGGATGACTGCTTTCCAGTCCTTTTCCAAAAGTGGAAGCTGTCATAATATTTAACCTTTCCTCTACTCTTCCACCAACATGCACCCTGCCCCACCCCACCACAGGGTTGGTTCCCACACCCCAGATATGAAGCAGATAAGGAGGTCCCCAGCTTGCTGCTTCCTGACGGTGAGTCATGGCTCTGAGTCAGCCTTTGTGTTCTAGGGAACCTGGAAGGCTTTGAAACCCGCTGTTGATTTTGGCAAAACCACCTCTTCTTGCTTTGAGGGTAAAACAATCTACACACATAATTTTTGGTCTGAAAATAGCCACCAAGATGAAAACAGCAAGAGAATGACCAAAGATTTTCCTGTACTGGACTCTGCACAGCAGAAGCAGAACCTCCCTGTCCTGCGGCACCATCGCACTGAAGGGGTTGAGCCACAAAATGCACACTATGCTTAAGCACTGAAGATTGAAGCAAGATGTATTCACAGCCCCTAACTATTTTAGGGACAGAAGGTACCACTATTTGACTTTAGATACAACCACCTCTAGAGCAATTTGTCACCTCTTCAGCGGTGACCAGAAGAGGTGTCGTCACCTGCTGGGTGAGGGTCTGCTTCCCATAGCCAGGTAACAGCTGAAGTTAAACAGTACTCATTCCAACCCTGACACCAGTAAGCCAACCTCCTCCTCTGTTTTCCCTGGTGCATTCCCTCGAGCAAAGCCAGGCCACTCTCTTTAGGGGCTCAGATATCAAGGAACATAGTACCAGGAGATCCAGATGGGGGAAGTGTTTTCAAAAGAGGAGTTTGTCTCATCTCAGTTGAGACACACCAGTAACAAGGGAAACTCTAGCAAATCCACCTCAAGAATCCATGTGTGCCTTTGCCTTGTCCTTCTCTGTATCCACAGATCAGCACTTTGTATTTATATAGAAAAAAAATCCCCTCATTCTTGGCAGAGAAAAGCTCCAATATTTTTATTAACATGTTTAAACATTATATCAGCTGCTCATCTCAGACTTTCATCTGCATCATCCACTTCTGTGTCTACTCTGTATCTGCTTTACAAAACCTTAATTAAATTATGTCTTAACATATATATTT
The DNA here is from genome assembly GCF_000699245.1 of Pterocles gutturalis. Lineage (NCBI taxonomy): Eukaryota > Metazoa > Chordata > Aves > Pterocliformes > Pteroclidae > Pterocles > Pterocles gutturalis. The sequence continues at coordinate 21,789 of NW_010128411.1, read as the reverse complement.
TTAATTTGCTTTTGCAATCATATTTCAAACACCTTTTGATCTTATCTTGCAACTCCAAACTACACTCCTTCCCTTCATGTCTGTTTGGTAAACACCTTTGATTGGGCCAGATTCATTAGCATTTTAATTATTTTCTCACTCCGGGACTTCTCTGCTGTCGCTTCTTCCCACAGTACGGCAAATTAGGCCATTCCTAGATTAAGCCCTGAATTCACTAAAATATCTTAAAACATAAGTATGACAGCATAAAGAAAACAGAAAAAGTTATCTGTAAAAAGTACAATTAGTTCTTACACTTCCTTTCAGAGTATAACTATTGTTAAGGAAATTATTTCAAGGAAACTGGTTTTAATATTTTTTAACAGGGATTTTGCATGATAAAGCACAGAAACTTGAAACATGCCAAAGCACACGACAGAGGAACTAAAATATCATTTGTAACAGTATTTAAGTTTGCTTGAATTAATGTTAAGAGGAAAACCTGGTATGTTAAAAATCAAATATTTTAACCTTAATTTTTAACTTGACTTTCAGAGTCAATTCTATTGTAAATGTTTTTATTTTAGAATTTGGCTACTTTTTAAAAATCCCTACACACTTTAAAAAACCAAGTGAAATATTTCAGGTAACCAGAGATGTTCTTTCCCCTCTCCCAAGTCTGGCCAACCAAACTAAGTAACAAAACATTTTGCTCAGGCTCTGCACAAACAACTCCAACAATTTACCATACATCAGATGCTAAAAATTCAGGTACAGATTTCTCAGTCTGCTTTAGTCACCTAGCAAGAAAAATGTAGCTTCATTCTTTTATTCATGTTTAGACCTCACTGATTTGTGACTGAGAGAGCATGTGTGTAACCAGCTGTAGGTCAGCTCTCAAGTGATTGTCTTATATCACCACATACACAGCACCATCACTAAGCTGTACTTAAGAAAATAAACCTGCTAGTGCTGATGCCTTAAAAAAATCACTGCATCCTCAGCGTTGCCAGTCTCCTTCAGTAAGGTAGCACTCACTGCTTATTCAAAGTAAAGTGTATGTGGGGACATCCAGACAAGAGTACATTTGCAATGGTTTTAGGTTTTATTTTCATTGACAGAAGGACACATTTCACCATGGGGAGAGAAAAAAAAGTGGGTGTTAAACCTCTAGCTCTTCTTTAAGAGTGGAGACTAAGCCCCTAGTATTTACATCAGGTGAAATCAAGGCTACAAGAGATTTAAGGGTAAGATCTACTGGTAGCATGCTAAAAGCTTCTAACAGTTACTTCTCTTTGGATGTAATAAAGAAAGTCTCTATGTAACACTCTTCTCATGGAGGGTAGAAGCAATAACTTTTGCTCATTAGAAATGGTTCCTTTACACCACTTTGCCACCTTTTCAGGCAAATTCACTTAGAATGTAAGTTCCTGTTTTATCTGAATTAACTTCCAAACCAAAGACAGGTCATTTATATTTGCATTGATCACAATTAACATCTGATTGGAATTATTTAAGCAACACTAAAACACAGGTCTTGTACAACTGGATTACTCAGACAAGTTTTGAGCTTGCTAACTTGTTTCTTATCCAGGAGGACAATTTTCTTCTCCCACATACATTCAAAATGCACCTGCTTTCCTTTCTGCCAGTGTATGGGAGCAATGTGAACATTGTACTGCCTTCGTATCCTCTCATAACATTTGCAGGTATCTCAGGCTAGTCTGTCTGAACCCCTTGATGATAAACAAACAGAGCAGGATCTGCTATATGTCTGGGGCTGCAATCACTCCCTAAAATGATTGCAAACAGAAATCCTGTCCTCCTGCAGTCCCTTTCCAATTTATTTGCCTAAAATATTTCAAGTAATCACCCATAGGAAACTGATGCAGGGCAGCAAACATCATGTAAGACAATCCCTTGAGGTCCTCAGCCATTTGGCTGTGGTATCCATTTGGAAATGGACATTTCCAAATCTAAGCCCATAGCCAGGTTCCAGTGAAAATATTCTTTTCTTTCATCAGCTTAGAGTGAATTGAAATGTAGAGGAATGCTTAATAGTGTTAAACATAGAATCATAGAATGGCTTGGATTGGAAGAAACCTTTAAGATCATCGAGTTCCAACCCCCCTGCCATGGGCAGGGACATCTCCCACTAGCCCAGGTTGCTCAAAGCCTCATCCAACCTGGCCTTGAACACCTCCAGCAATGGGGCATCCCCTGCTTCTCTGGGCAACCTTTTCCAGTATCTCACCCCCCTCAGTGTAAAAAAAAAATCCTCCTAATATCCAGTCTAAATCTACCCTCTTTCAGCTTAAAGCCGTTACCCCTCCTCCTATCACTACAATAAAGAGTCCCTCCCCATCTCTCCTGTAGCCCCCTTCAGGTACTGGAAGGCTGCTCTAAGGTCTCCCTGGAGCCTTCTCTTCTCCAGGCTGAAAAACCCCAACTCTCTCAGCCTGTCCTCATACAGGAGGTGCTCCAGCCCTCTAATAATTTTTGTGGCCCTCCTCTGGACTCAAACATTTTGCTGGGAGGTGTACATGAGACTGACTAGAGTGAATTCTCTGAAAATTATGCATGTGACTTGACTATCACCTTCAGTATAACATATCTGAAAACAAGAATCAAAATGGTTTTCTACTGAAGAGCCATCAACGAGGGCTTCTTTCAGGTAGGTAACGATACCACAATTCTGCAACTTCCTAGCAATAATTTCTCTGCTGTATACGTTCCTGGCAAATGCTCCCACTGGAAATAGAAGAGCGATTAATAAGGGACAAGAGTGAAGGAGAACAACAGCCTGGAACCAGCAACGTCCACCAGCAGGAGGTATGACCTTCACAGTTTGATTGAGGAAGATGGAGTATGGGAACCATGTGGGCTCTGCATACAAACAGCTTTCAGATTCATTTGGAGGCTATTCACAGACTGAAATAGGATGTGAAAGCAACACAAGACTGACCAGAAGAAATATAACATTACTTCCCACAGCGAACAAGCTCTTTTCAGTTTGGCCCACTACATCCAACCCTGCTTTCCTAATGCTGTATGCAAGTTGCAAAAGTCTGCTCAAGACCCAGTGTATCTGATTTCACACAGGCACCTGTAAATATAGGGCAGTGATATCGAGCATCTGTCCTGCTTCAGTAGTTCCACCTAACTCCAGAAGGCTTATTTGGAGTGTAACCTTTCATTATACAAACAGGACAAAAACAAACTCAGTAGGATACTGGGAACTAGCACATAGTCCAACACACTATCATCATATAGATCAGGTTTTAATCTGTAAACATGACATGCTGTTAATCTAATTGGGCTGTTAAAGCCTAACAATGATTATTCTAATTGTAGTTTTTGATACAGGGAGTGAGAAAAAGTACAGAAAAAAATAAATGAAAGACTATTCATGAATAGGGAAAAGAACCAGAAACAGAAGGAAAAATTACAGTGGAAGGAGAAAATGCCAAAACTGCAGGCTGTCCCAAAAGTGAGTTTCCCTAATGACAATGAATGCAAGGATGAGCTAGTAAGCTACACCAACAAAAGTCAAGGTGACTCTTCTTGTGGGTTTGAGATTCTCACACTTCTGCCTAAGAAAAGATTTTGGTCCTCCAAGCCCCAGGGCCACCTCAGTAGCTGTAGGCTTTTGAGACCAAAGTTCCTATGGAGTACTTCCACTCAATTACTGAACATACCCCAAAACTAAAAGCCTTCTGAGAGTTACCCCTTGGGAAACCTCCCTCACACCTATCCCTCAGAGTACTGTACACTTTACCCAACATATGTCTAATGTTTAGTACTTAAATAGTGCTTGGAAAAGATGAGAAGTTGTGGTCAGAGAAAGGAGTTGATTTTGTAGGAGAGAAAAGTTACCTTTCACCAGAACATCTACAGCCTCTCAGCCTTGCCCTTGGGATCCCTTCAGCACAGGGGGAAGGTGATCCACGGATGGGTAAAGGAGATACATTAAGAAAGCCAGGTATGTATTTTTCCTGGCTCTTTTTCCCTTTCCCTGAAGGAAGAAATACAAGTGGTACAGAAAACATCTTGATTTATACTTTAGATACCCAAAGGGGTTTTTCAGACCATGGCTAGCATTGTCTGAAGATGGTGTTTACCTCATATGCTTCAGAAATTTCACAGGACTGTCATGCTAACTAGAATCTCTTCTAAGTTGCCAAAGCACCTGTGTCAGGAGACTTCTCCAGTGCCAACATGCAACACTTAAAATCATTGTGTGCTACTGATGTGCAATTGGCACCCTTAAAGTTCTCATATCTTTTACACCAAGACATCAGAAACCCTCTTTTGTGGCCAGAGTTCATAAACTATGGGTGTCATTAAAGCTACAGTAATTATCACAGATAGGATATGGCACAGATTCTTAGTTTGTTGTGGGAAGGTAAGTCTTCACAAAAAAACATTCTTCTGCTGTGATACACAGGTTTCGTATCTTAAAAGAAAACAAAATTTGAGCAGAAATAAGACCTATACCCATTTGTTCATAATTTTTCCTCCATTATTTTCTGCATTCTATTGTTCACAAGCAATAGAAATGTTTACAAATATATTTTTATGCAAGCCCTTTGTGATAAAAATAACTCCCTTCACAATTCACACAAGTGCAGCAGGATTCTTACTGCTCCTTCCAAACCAACTTACCTGTATTTGAACAGGTCTTGCTGCCCTTCTATGTTTTCCTCCCTCTAAACATTGACACAGGGAGACGAGAGCTGAAAGAATGAGCTTGCTGCTTTGTATGCACACAGCAAAAATTAAAAATAGGTTGTTTGATTTTGAGGGCAAATTGAATTGATACAGGCATTCCTTTCCAACACTATTACTTATGGCAAGCAACACATTATTGACTGGTGAACATACAATAATAATGTAATTAGCTTTCACTTAAACAATTACCTTGTTGTCATTTCCGATCCAAGTTCAGGAAGCTGCACAGACGCAGGAGGGCAAAGGGTTGCAATTAACAGGCACAGCTCACTGCTAGAAGCTGCATTAACCCTCTGTAGGTACATTTTTGGATACAGCAAGCAGTCAAATGCAGCCCACAGCAGTACCTAGAGGAAGACTACATTTCTACATTCATTAACATTTTTAAAGTTACTCATTAAATCCTGGCTGAGCCCAGTGGTGTGAACCAGTCTCCTGCCTCAGCAGACAGATGATCCATCAACTCCTGTTTACCGGGATCTCAAGACCACCCTGAAAGCAAGACGCAGGTTTAATAGAGAATAAAGAATCTCCTGTATCACCTTTCAACTCCAGCTTTGCGCTGGAGAAGGAGCCATCATCCAGTCTCCTCCCATGCAAATACAGCACAGCCTAGGACTTATGTACAACTGTCTCCAACAACCAGCATTGTGGAGGACAATTCAGTTCCAGGGCCAATAAATGCTGCTAAGCTTTCCTAGTAACAATTTCACTGCCGTCTTCTCTGAGTATGGTTCTCAGGGAACCATCCCTGGCTAATCTATCTTTAAATGTTTTATCAGAAAGCTACTCTGATTTGGTATATCTGGTGGAGTGAAACCACATCCTTAATTGGTATAACCGTGTCAATGATCAATGACACAATGTATCCAGTCTAGATATGATTATACTGGCTACATATAATCTATTTTGAACAGGGAACAGGTTAAAATTGTTCTGGGAAAGTAATTTCTTGGGGCTGGCCCAAGAGAAACATTAACAGCATTCAGTAAATAAAAAAAAAAAATCATCCTAGGCTGTAGTATACTTTTTGTTTACAGACATTGTGTCATGAGGCCAGGAGCGCTGGGAACCAATGGTTTGGGCACAAAAGAGACTTTATGCATTAACCACAGAAGAGAGGACAGGGAAGGTCCTTTGCAGCTCCTCGCTCAGCAGTGAGAGCCCTCACCATGTGGGGAAATCCAGAGTCCAAAAATTCTGCTTCCAGATTCAGAAAAGAGACCTTGCTCCACCAGGGAGAATATGCTACACAAAAGGTATCCAGAAGCCCATCCCCTCAGTCTGCAGGTGCTCCCCCAGGGACACTTTCATCCAGAAGCCCAGGGCAGGGTGCAAACAGAGGCAGGCTCTAGTCCCACATAAACTGGGTCACCAAATCCTTGTTAATTCTTTTAATTTTTTGAAATAACAACAAAAAAATCCTCCCAGACCCTTTTCTAAACCTCTGTTTCCCCACCTATAATCACTTATTCAGAAGAGTATCCTAGTAACAACTCTGTAAACTCAGCAGATTAAATTATTATTGAAGAATTACCATTGCTGACTTCCCCCTTTCCTGCTGTAGAGCCTAGCTCCCCATTGTTTTAATTTACAGGAGAGATTAGTACCAACTGTGTTTAGCCTCTTATCTTTGCTCAACAAAGAAAGTTATATGCTGTTTCAGGAAATGAGTTCAAGTGAAAACAGCCACCTTTTTCACAGCACTAAATGCCTAGGAAAGATTCTGGTTTGCCCATTCTCTCGTCTTATGTTCACTCAGGACAGACATCGCACAGGCCATAAAAAAGCAAAAAACCCTGAGCTGTATATTGAAGGACCAGCCTAGGGTTAAAAATTCTTCTCATGTCTAATAAATTCCTACGGCTCTGTAAAATTGCCAAAGCAGGTGTTACCTATGACAGTGCAATTTTTGTGATGATGCTGGTCTACTAGCATCTCAAATGCAAGAGGACCACAAATTAATCTTTCAGAGGCAGAAGTATTATTTCACAGGCATATTAAGTACCATATTAAGAAAACAAGTAATCTAAAGAGAACAGTGATATTCATGACACAAATAGATCCCTACTGGAGGGAACATCTCTAGGTGGGTGTTTCAGGATGTATGACTAAGTGGTAAGATACAAGAAACAGTAGCTATAGGGAGCACAATGTGAGTGCTCAATACCATTGTTTTTCAAATTAATGTTTATCAGTTTTCCATGAATCACCATCTGCACTTTAAATACCAGCGCCTGTATTCTTCAAGAGACTATAAATATACCCAGTTTATTTGTCTGTTTCAGAGAAAGCTGTGAAACGGATGACATTTGTTCTTAATATATAGCAATGATGAAGAGTTGTCACAGGATTGAAACAACACATTTCTGTTTTTCTGGGTGTGAATGACAAAATATTTCTGTATGCTGTCACATCCCTTTCTGATGGAAAAGAGCCTTATCAGTCTGTTTGGTAATAACGCTCCTGAAGTTTTGAGTATGCTTTTTTTCCTTCTAATGACTCCAGCGTATAATGCATCATGCTGGTTGTATTGGTGTTTGACACACTTGGTTACCTCCCATGCTCAATATGATCACCAGAGCAATATCACTGGAAGTTTAAATATGCACAAATCCATTTCACTTACTGGAGCTGTAAACCCTTTGAAATCCTGCTGGTCTTTCACAAGCATCAGTTGTCTCATACTTAGAGCTACACTAAGATCAGGGAAGCTTTTTCCTCCAAGTGAGAAAAGTAAGAAAGTCGAGCAGCTTGTGTGCTATTACACAGCAGGACCAAAGCAAGTTATCAGGCCTTTCATAGACCACTTTCTCACAGGGAAAAAGTATGGGGAGTCAAACTACTGAGCAACACACACACACAGAGGAGCTGCTGGGGAGCAGACGTCTGTCTCCAGGACCACTTAGTTTCTTCCAGAGTTCAAAAAATAATGAAAAGAAATTAAGCTTTGATCTTAGCAAAGATGCCTTTCCCATGCAGTGGGATGAACCTGAAATCCACACCTCAATCGCATTGTATTCAAAGTTATCCAGGAATGAATTTAGACTAACAAATCTTTATCAAACATTTAAACAGAAAACAAATGAGTCTGTGCACAAAAGAGCACAGTTAAGAAAGCTGTGCATTTCAGTCCTGATGACAGGAAAATTTAAGAGCCAAAAAAAAATAGACAGAAGGCTACATTTCTACTGTTATCTGAGGTCTTCTGATACATCTGTTTTCAAAGCACTGTTAAGAGAAATAATTTGATGTGAAATATATAATCTAGTCTCATCTTAAAAACAGGACAAAGTCAGTTCTTTCATCTTTCTTCCCACTTCACAAACAGCCCACTGTCCACTCATTTGTCACATTTCTAACATGTTAGCTTTAGCCTTTCAGTTCACTGGGATTTGCACAAGTTCCTTTAGGTTCTCACATAACTCCAAGCCCTATGAGATTTCACTTGAATTTCAGGTTCACAGTAGCCAGATTTTTCAGGTTTTCAGCATCCTTCCTATAGAGTATAATTTCAAAGGAGTACATTCTGGTTTCTTTGAAGTGACCCTTAAAATATTTCCCTACTCAACCTGGCATATCATAGAGGAAAACAATAATACCACTGCACTGCAATTGTTTGATTCAGGTCAGATCTTCAAAAACCTGGAGGATACTCTGAAGAGCAATAAAAGAATGCTGTATCAGCCTGTCCTTGATGTGCTGTACCAAGCTTGCTCTGCAGGAGACTGGCACTGGAATCTGGGTCAAAATTAATAGAATTACAAGAAAACCACACTGAATTATACATGTTTTTCTACCACGGATCAATACAGCTTCCAAGAAATAAAAGGTTTTGAAGAAAAAGCAACGTACTGTGTGCTTTCCTCTGAAAAAAGTCAGATGGTAGTTGTACAATACACATACCTAAAAGGCTCAAAGGAAGAAAACTTCAAACCAAATATTTGTACATTTCCTTTCAGAGGAATTACATTACAGTGCAAAACAGGTTCTTAAATATTTTAGAGTTATGTTCTAGTATGTGTTAGGTCTGAAGTTTTTTGGATACCACTTGTATTTGTAATAAGAATGGTAACTTGACAGTACAACTGTTTTTGTAGGCAACCTATATAGATTAGAGATGGGCTTCCTGAGCACAGACCACATGCCAACACTTGCAGGCTGCAGCTATTGCTATTCCAAGAGACAGAGCACACTGGTATCTTTCCTTCCCACTGCAGCTGTTGGAATGTTGTGGGGTTTCTGCATTAGTCAGCACAAGCAGACCTTGTTTTTCTCACTAATTGCACCAGCAGGGTATATAATATACAGCTGCCTCAGAGGGAAGAGGAGTGAGAAAGAATAAGAGTCCAGCATAAGGAATGAAGTGTGATGAATAAAGCAGTTCTGTTTTAGCTTGTTCATTCTCTAGCTGGCATTCTCTAGCTTCCACAGAAGGAAGTAACAGAAATAGCCTTAATATGCACCCAGTCACTAAAAGGCTGGTGAGCTCTAGTATTTCCAAGGCACATCTATTTAGCCCATGTCTTAATGTAAAATCTGGGGCTGTTATTCAAACACAGCCTTTTGGGAGAAGTTCCCAAGCCTAAGACAGGGACACAGATCCTATCCAGATTGCTGCTTGGGTAGGGGTGTGCAGTCACTGTCACTAAAGAGAAACACACAAACACAAACCCCAGAAAAAGGGAAACACCTTCTTTTGGAGTGACTTGATTCATCAGGAATATATTTTTCCTAGTTGAGACAAGAGAACATTTAGTGCCTGAAAATATGGTTGAAACAGCTCAGAGATTAAATGAACTGAAATGCCCTCCCTACCTTTGTTGTTTATTTTCTTCCTCTTCCTTCAGCTGCTCCAGTACAAGAGGAAGCTGCTGGAAATTGCAGGTTCTGCTTTGTACACACACATGCTTCTGTAGACAGTGACATAAAATGCAGGCCCCTTACCCCTACATACAAGGAACTTCCCCTTTCTTTAAAATAAAAACTTTTAAAATGAGTTTTAATAGTAAATAAAAACACAACATTCCTCTAGGAACAACAGACACTACTTCACACCTGAGAGCCAACCACTAAATGCTATTGTGAAGCATCTCATTCATAGAATTACACCAAAGGCTTAGAAGAGAGGTATCCAAACTATTTCAAGGGTATTAGACGCATAAATTGTAACACAACTCAAGTGGGCTTTAGCTCTTCTAAAAAACCCCAACGTAAGTACGCAATTCAAGGCCTAAAAGGAAAGCTTCATACCCATAAAGTGAATTAGTTTAGGAAACCAAATTGTAAAACTGTTCTCTACCTTGGATTTTCTTTCCAGAGCATTGGAAAGGTACAGCTGTTCTCCCAGGCAAGGTCTTGGCCAGTGCAAAAGCAGAAAACCATCAGGTCCAGAGAGCAGCACCCTACAGCATCACCAGGGAAGGGAGCAACCCCCCCCTCCCCGGGCTTAAATGGGGCCCCAGGCAGGGGCATCGGGGTCGCAGGTGGGGCTTGTCAAGGTTGTTAAGGTGCAGTAGAGGCTCTAGCAGATACTTGATGTCTGAGCTTGGAAGATTACACTTCCAGGCTCCATGTTTTGAGTTTTTGAGGTATTTTCCCCGCTAATCTAGACAAAGGATGCTGCTTTCTGTATCATAGCAGTAGAAGTCCCAAGAGGATAACTTTTAAATAGGCCAGAAGGCTTTAGAAACATGAATCTCACTACTTGTCACTGAAGGTTGCACTCTTAAATATATCCGTTAAATACATCTGTAAATCTCATCCAGAGCGGAAAAAAATTCTAGAAAGGGGGATGAGAAGAGGGAGAATTAAGGCTATTTCTTTTCCCAATGAAATCCCTCTGTCCTCTCCCCAGCACCCCCAAATCCCATGACAAGCCACAGTTAAATGCCTCGATCCATACTGAGCGGACACCAATGGGCCACACGTCAGTATGGCCACAGGAGCATGACAACAACAGGGCAGAAGGATAGGGAGGGAGTAATGTAAAGCAAGGAGGAAGAAACCTTCCCCCGTGGGAAGTGATCATCTGTGCACTACAAACCAGCCTTGTGCTTCACTTGTCCTTGGCTTTTGTCCTGCAGTTGGGCCATCCTCAGACCATTGTGGCCACTGGCTTTGCTGGCCGAGCTCAGCACAGCTTGGAGCTGGTGTGACCAGAATAGCCCGTCGGGCTGCCTTGTGCAATGCGTGGCATTTCCTGGCCATAATGGCCCTTTGTACAGCTAAAATAAGCTCTGCATTCTCTTTTTAAAGCATCCCTCTGTCACTGTTATTAAAAATAACACCCATGTCCCTCCAGTCTATGGGTTAGTGGTTAAAATCTGCAAAATTTCAATGAAACTAAGAACAAATTGTCTAACTTCATCAGTATAGTTTTTCTCTTCTTCCCCAGATAGTAATACCTTAAAATAGAACGCCTTATTAACCACAGACCAGAAGGTTAATAAGTACATCAACAAAACAAATGTAGTAAATTAAAACAATGCATTAACATTCATTAGTATTTCACTGTTGATTCCCAAACATGCTGCTATTGCTGTTGTGTTATTATCAGACAATAATTGTTATGTCAAAAGATAGGACCCATATGGTTCAACGAGTTCCTCTGGGAGCTTCTTCTCTATGAAAGTCAATCAAAAATACGATTCTATAAGGAGAGACATAGACACAGGAGAGCTGCTGTCAGTACATGCAACCCATGTGAGAGACTCAAGTGACTGTTTTAAATAAAAGTTTCTAAATCTAGGGGAAAATAGTGAGAGTTAGGAAACCAGCAGTAAAATCAGCAGGTTTGTTCACAGTACATAAAGCTCAAATGCCAGTCTTTGCCAGACTGGATCCTAGCAATAGCAATAGAAAACACCCTCTAAACACTTCAGGAAAATTCAGAACCTGTATATATTTTCCCACACATAATAACCAAGAATGCTGATCCAGGTGAGCCAAAATGGTCTGTTTTGAGCATCACCCTCTGAAATACCCACAATCTTTAGGCGAAGTCTGAATAGATAGAAGGTGGTTAATGTACCGCATCGAATATCCTGGCTGAACTTGTCTGCCATCAAACATTAAATCCTGTCTTACAACTCAGGTCTGTCATGGTTAATATTTAATCTACATAATTAACTTCTAAGGTGTTATAACACACAAGATGTACAATCTGTCAGCTGCCTCTTCTCATTCAGCTGCCCTCACCCTCACTTCTCTCCTGACCATGCCACTGGCAGGAGTCAGGGCAACCCACAGTAGCTGTGCCATGGCCCCAGGTTTCGGTGCCATCTGATGTGCGCCTGGGACCTTGTGTCACAGCCTGCTCCAGAACCCCCTTTGGTGACTGATCCCTGCAAAGTGCCACAGCACCCAGCTCGGAGCGGCCACGTCTGCACAGCGACCCTCTACCTGGTGCTCTCTGCAGCATCTCTTCTTCTTCCCTCACACCTTTGCCTCCTCTGCTCTCTACAGCCTTCCCCTCTACCTGGGAGTGGAGCGGAGCAGGGCTGTGGCTGGCTGGGCCTGCCCTGCCCCGCCTCCGGCGGGGCCGAGCCTGCACAGCTGCCAGCAGCCCCCGCGCCTCTGCCTCTGGCTGGCTCCTGCTTCCACTGAGAGTGTTTCCTATCGCTGATGTTGATTTGTAGGGTTTGGTGGGACATACGAACGAACAGAGCCTAACTGTAGGGTTTTGCAGCAACGCCTGGATTACATCACCGCCTTTGTATTTTTACATACCCTTCACAAGTTCATTATAAACTGCTGTGTGCTCTTTGCTTCACTATTTTAATAGCACAAGCTGTTTTGCCTAACTCTATCTCACTGTTCTATCTGCTGGTTTGTGTTTACCAGGTACACACTGCTTGTGAAAAGAGTTGCGTAAGCTGGTTTCTGTAGTAGGTTTCTGTTCACCATCTGCTTGACTGAAAAAATTTCTTTTTCAGTTAACACACTGGGTCTGGTGTTTGCATCTTTTGTTTCCTTCCAGAGGCAATCTCAGAAACACAGGAGAGGCTGTGAGGCTTTGAGGGGAGGAAAGGCCTTTTGAAATAGCCCTTTTCCCCAGTTCAGAAATTCATTGTCCCCGCTTGAGCGCTGCAGGAAACTTAATGTC
>NW_010128411.1:0-8941 GCF_000699245.1 Pterocles gutturalis | reverse complement strand
TCTTTCCCTGTACCCACCTACTTTCCATGGCACTGCTTTATCATAAAGCAGATAAAACTGTAAGCCTCTTTCTATATATACATCCATCCTGTTTCTGGGCTGGTTTCCTAAGGAAAACAGGGTCTGTATGTGCCATCACCGTGTTCCCCTCCTTCTTGAGCTGCTGTTGAGCCACTGGCCTGTTTCTGCTCTGTTTAGAAGAGAAGGCAGAAGATTGAGTTCCCACACACTTCACGGGAATGCAGCTGGGAAAGTGGAGAAGCCTATTCGTGACCCCAAGGAGAGATGGGCTGGCGTGAGAGCCTACACCTTGCTAGACACCGCGGAGGCCGCTCCAGAGAGGGATGCTCTGAATGCCCTGTTTATGGAAAATTGCTTTAAATGGAACTTGCAGCTCAGCAGACACAAGTGCATGCAAGCAAATTCATAGTAAACTGCTCACAAGACTGCCTCTTACCAGCAAGTCTCTCCAGCTGAGAATGTCAACCAGGGACCGCGCAAGCAGAGCCTCTCTAGAAGGGCCTGAATGGCAGCAGCACTAGCAGCACAAGTGATGCGTGATGAGATGTGTATTTTTGGATGACAGAAAACCACAGTCCCCAGGAGGAAAGGCTTCTGTTTTCTACAGCTGCACGAGGCAGCAGAAGGGGCAGGCTGTAGGATCACAGGTTAACAGCCCGAGGAGCTGAGAGCAGGCACGCAGGTGCACCCCCAAAGCAGTCCCGGGTCTGTGAGTCATCCAACACCCACCGGTGTGGCTTTTGCCAAGCAAGGAGGAGCAGCAAAAGCAAGGGCTACATTTCTGAGAGCAGAGGAAGCGAGGCGTGCGAAGGCGCTGTGGGTGGCCACTGCCTGGGCCGCAGCACTGGCAGTGCAGGGTGTTCCCCACACTTTTTTCAGCACCGGGAAGGCACGGCCGGGCACTGCTGCCTGGCAGCCCACCACTGTTGCTGTCCCAAGGGACCTGGCAGCTTCGCCAGCCCAGCTACTGGAACACAAGCACACGTGTCTTTTGGAGGAGAAAGCTAAAGCGCCCCCCAGCCATGCTCTCCTCGGGAGCCGCAGCGAGGAGAGGTGTGTGGGCCAGCACAGCAACCATCCCCCCACGGTGGCCCAGGCATTGGCCCGATGAACAGGTCACCTGGAAGGTGACCCCAAGGTGGTGCACAAAGTGTTTCTGAGATGTGAGTTACCCCCTGCATGAAGCATCCTGGGTGTCCCCACGCCTTGTGGCTATTCACAGGGCATGAGGCAGCCGCCGCTGCTCCTGAGCACATCCCACTGGCAGCTGTAAACTGACTAAAGTGTGTAATGACATTTTGATCGAAATGCATTTTCCTCTCACATGCTGCTCCCTTGGCAGTGGCTCACTGCTGTCTCGTTTTGCCTGGGGGAAGTGTTACATATGCTTCAAGAATGGCACAGCTACAAGGCTGAACCTTTTATTTTTAAGCTATAATAAACTAAAATTTTAGAGGAGAAAACCCATCAAAGTAACCTCTACTCTCACAGTGTATGGTTTTAAAGCAGAGAAAGCAGGCATCCCCTGCAGGAGAGGGACCTGTTTCCAGGCTCTCTTCTCCCCAGCATGTGACCTTTCACAGGGATGCTGCAGGGGGCAGTGGGCAGCCCGTGCAAGGTGAGGGATCAGGTACCCTCAAATTGGAGCAGCAGGCTCCGAACAAGACCAGTCATCGTGGAGCTTCACTGTAGAAAAAGGTGCACACCCTAAAAGGTTTGGGCATTGCACAATTGTTTTTGAAATCTACAGTTCAGAAAACAATCAAAAAACAGACAAACAAAATTTAAACTAGAAAGTAGTTGCAAGTTTTTTCTCCTAAAAAGTAAAAGAAATGTGGGAACAGGTGACAAGCATACATTTTTGATTCAACAAGAAACAGCCTCAAGTCCTGAGCAGCTGGAAGGGAAAAAAGAAAAGCAGGCCCAAGATAGGCAAACCAAAATTTGCTTTGAGGGTTATAGCTTGTTTACAAGGTTCAGCCAGAGCACAAAGCACAGAGAAAGCACCTGGCCACAATCCCTTCGTGCACATTAGCAGCCTGCAAATGAGATCTAAACCAAAAATAATCAAACAAAACAACTTCCAGAAGGAAAGTTTTCTGTCAAAATCTCCTGACTGCTCAGCAGCAACACCCAGACTGTACTTTAATAAAAGTTACTGGTTTTGAAAGGCTGGAGAGCTCTTAGCATAAGCTGCACCTGCCTGTCCGTGGCCACCCAGACCTCCTCACGACAGTGATCGCAGACAAGTGCTTCCTGGGAACACGAAGCAAAATGAGATGTACAAATATGTCCCTCTGTAATGGCCCTTACAGCTCATCTCCTATGCTTTTTGTACTTAAATACATGAGTGGAAAGTTTTTGTGCCCTCCAGAAATCTTCCTGTTGTTGGGACTCTTTCGCTGTTTGATGGAAACTCTGTCTTACAAGCTGGCAGTCACTGAAGATGTAAAATCACCTGCCTTGGGAAATCAGGTTTTAAGTTGCAGGTGCACAAATAAGGCAACAGCAGAAGATCTTAAAGAAAAGTTTAAGTGGGAAAAATAATGGTGCTGCACTTAAGCGACTAATCCACTGCAGAGATTCACCATCTGCCTTGGCGGTACCTTGCCACGGTCTGGAGGAGGCAAGCATCATAAGCTGAGGGATATATGCTTCAGTCAATCACTTTATTTCCAGCCCTGGTTAGGAGCGTTGTATTCTGTATGAAACAGTAAGAGTGAAGTCTTGAGGACCAGGATATTTTAAAATGGCATTTGTATGTATTCATGTGCAGTAATTGATGAAACCCCATTCTGTTACTGGTATGCATCAAGGCTGTTGAGGGCCATTTGGATGAATCATGGGGCTAGGCCAGAAATGACACTATAAAAATCTTACACCTTTAAAAAAAGAATAAACAGCAGCAACAAGGAAAAAAGACCTTATATCCCACAGCTACTCTTTTTGCAAGAGTAAGGAGGCTAGACCTGCAATCACAGTGAAGGTCAGTGTGGGAATGCCTGGCAGATGCTCCTGCTGCAGTCAGAAGCTGCTGGAGCTGCTCCAGACAGACAAGGTGTTCCTCATGTGTCCACCTAGGCATGGTGTCTCCTACAGCGTGTTTTTACGTCTTTTGTGAAAAGGTTCAAATGAAGCAGAATCCTAAAGGCTGTGCACTGGCAGGGGGAGCCCAGCCTGTAGAGCCGTAGGTGCTGGGTTTAGGCCACAGCGCCTGGTCATGCAGGAGCTCTGGGAGGGAGTGCTTGGGTATAGGTACTCTTCCTGAGAAGATCATGCTGCTGTATCCATCACCTGCCAGCCAGTTAAGCCTCCTTGAAGAGTGTTCATTTTGGCTGTGAATGGCATTATCTGCTTCTCACTGTCTCCTGTATACTGTCTATATATTAGATCATCTGTCCTGGAAGAAGGTTTAGTTCTTCCCTGTCGGTTTCTGCTTTGTGAATTAGCTGGGTACCAACAGCAGTTTTCTTATTGACTTGCAGTAAGACTTGCACCATAATAATACTAAAATTACTTGTACATATAAACTTACAGTGAGGTTCAGTCTCAGGTCCATCTCAGACTCTCTCTTGTTGTTCATCTTTATTTAAACCTGAGTGCATATATTTTACATTCTTACTAAGTGACAGTTTAAGACAAGTTTTTCTTCATTCGTGATGAAACATATCTTTTGTCATGAAGGTGTCATTCAAAATGGAATGAATCACTTTGCTTTTGCTATCTAAAATATTTTTTTCTCATAGAATTCTATTTTTAATACAGTGTTCACCCTCTCAAATCTAAAACCATGCAATCTTTCCTTTCTTCCCAAATACTTTTAATTATTAATTTAGTGCTATGAGTAGTAATGTACACAAAACAAGATAAACACACAATCCGCCTGCATCCAACCCAGGCGGAGGTGCAAGCTCTCTCCATAACATCCCTGACCAAGCCAAGAGCCCTGCCAGACAGCACCAGCCCTAGGGAGATACAGAAGCACCTTGGCCATCTCACGGCTCTGGCTGAACAAGATCCTGGCAACATCCACATTTATTGCCTGCTGAGTTGCTTGTTTTGGGATAAGATAGGCATGCACAGGGCACTCAGTGCACAAAGAACTGTTCCTCATTTTTCTTCACGTGATTTGTGGCTTTGGCTCCCTTTGCAAGGTTCAGCTTACATTCAACCCTGAGAGACAAAAACCACCCTGAAAACAGGGAGTATTTAAATCAAATCTTCTGACAAGACTAAACGGGACACTTAGGAAAATAAGAAAGAAACACTTATGCACCTGGCCTTAACACATATATATCTTCCTGTGAATAAAAGTAGAAAGTACATTAAAAAAAATCCTGACAAAACTACTGGAATTAGCTTTGGAAACAGGTTCTTAGGGAACAGTAGCAAAATTCTCCTGCAGTTTTCCCATGCCATGGCAAGTGAGTTTTTTTTGCAGGAGTAACAGGGTATATGAGTGCATCTGTAAATATGCATCTGTAAATTAATGACTTACAAGTTACTAGGTATATGTAGACTGAAATAAGAGAGTTCAGGCAATGTTCAACATCATCTTTAAAGCTGATTTAAAATAAACTGGAGCACAATTCCAAAGAAGAGTTCAGCAAAACCTTTTCAATATGTCAGACAGACTGGGTTTCACTCTCTCACTTCCCAGAAGAGGCAGGATTGCTCTCTAACTTCCAGGGGAAAATCACATGTAATATAATCCTTTGGTAAAAAGACAGACCTCAGGGTGCAAAGGAAAACAAACTTTATTCCACAGGCAAAGGTTAAAAAAAAATCTTCTGTTAGAAAATGTACCCAATCTTCAGACATTGAAAGAAAAAAGGAATTACAGCTACAATAAAACCAAGAAAAACAAACAAACAAATTTTTCTTCTGGAAAAAAAGAATATTCTATTCCAATAATGAAGGGAATTTTCAGCATTTTTTTGCCCTTTTAAAATTTTTTTAAAAGGTCTTGAATAAGTGGTATATGTTCTAATTTCTCCCAGTCACAGTCTGTTGATGGGCATCTTTTTCCTGCTGGTGCATAATTCCCTCCATCTGTACCAACTCCAAAGCCTACACATATAAAATCAGCCTCGCCGAAGCAGCAGGATGTGACAAGAAGCTCACTTGTCTCTACCAAGACCAATGAAATACGAAGCTTGCATGCTAAAAAGCATTAAAACATCTGTCCAAAACCAAAATTGATCCTACCATATGTTTTGAGGCTTTCACCACATGGTACCACCAAGTAAGAATATATTTTACTGCCTGGTAAGGCAGTTTATCCACACCAGTTCAGTGACTCCACTGTTTCACCAGGAGCACATTTGTTGTGCTTCTTCACCTTATTTCTTTGATGTTTGTGTGTTCCCTGCATTTTGTTAGCTAGAGCGTTGGTGTTCAGAGCCTGTAACCCAACTGCTTCCCAGGAAGCCTGTAATAGCAGTCGTGCTCTAGCTCGTGCTTATCCTGTGTGAACTGCCACTTCTCTGACTCTTTCATACTAATTAACCGACCAAATAATAAATTAGATTTAAAAGGAAACCTTTGGGAAGGAAAGAACAGATGACATATCTTGATTATTTTTTGTATTAATACTAAGAATCTGCACTTAAACAAGTAATCTTTGTCCTAATAATTAAGATCATTTGTCCCTACAGGTTATTTCCTGCCCGAAACAGAGGCTGCTGCTGTGTGAAGGTGGAGGCTGAGCCAGTGAGAGTGGGAACAGAGAGACAGCTCCTCATCACAGCATTGCCTGCCTCCCACACAGGAGTGCCCCTTCTTTGCAACAGCAAAACCTTGTTGCTGATCGCTCCAGCATCATCCGTGCAGCACCTGCTTTAATGCTTTGAGCATCTGTAACGGCTCTTGGGGGGAAAAGCCAGTGGGCAAGCCAAGGTTGTGGGGTGTCAGGAGGAAAACCTGGAGACTCTCAGAGCAAAGCAGCAGAGCAGGACGTCCACGCAGCTCCTCTTGTCTCCCAGGGTTCCTCCAGCACCTGTGAATTTACTGGTGAGCCCCACAGAAACACTGGGGCAAGCAAGGATCTCTGCTTCACTGCCCACTGGCAGATATGAGCATTTCCTGCCTGTGAGACTGGAACACGCAAACCCCACGTGCCTCGTCTCTCATCTTTACTTGGGCAAAGATCCCCTGTGGGAGATGTGTGTGAAAAAACACATAAAAGCATTTGAGGTATTCCCACAAAGCTTACACTGGTATTCAAGAAGAGGTTGGGCAGCCCTCCAGCTATCCTTGCTCCTGCATGAAGAGGATTGGCTCCAGGACCTCTTTCAAGATCTCCAAGATCCCTTTCAGATATTCCCTTCTATGTTGATGTTTATGGGACCATGCCAGTATTTGCAACAATGCTTACACATTTTGTAAGGAAATGTGCACCATAACGTCAGATTATTGTTGTTGTTATGGTTGTTGTTATGTTGTTATTATTATTACCACAATTAATATTATCCCAGTTATTATTATTATTAGCTTAAGAACTGCTGAAAGATGGATCATGGTTCTTCAAGAATGTGAATGTTTTTTTTCACAGGGGCTTCGATGGCCCAAGCAGTATCTGCAAATGAAGGAGAGGAACAAACAAGCCACAGCAGAGAAACAGCAGCAGAAAAATGTGAACCTATTAACTGCAGCACCACCAAGTGTCAGCACTGAAAATACCACATATCGGGAAAAAAATTTCCCCTGGAACTGCAAGAGCGAACATAAAAAAAAAAAAAAAAGTTGGCATCTAAATGAAAACAGTTTAACTTTAAACATTTTTTAAAAACTGTGTCAATGTCTGGAACCTGGAAGCCTTATTCCAAGTGTCAAGATACATTATGCTGTGTCAAGGCACTTTCCTTGGGGCCTCCAGCCCATGGATGTCCACAGGAGCCTGGAAATCACCAGCACCTGCTAATCTCTGTGCGTGTGATTTCTGGATGTGGATTCCCCTTCCTGTTTTTCAGAGGAAGGTTCAGACATGGATGTGCCAGCTGGCTTCATGACTGCATGAGGCAGAGGGAAGAATTCTTTCTCTCTTTATTTCTGACATTCCTGATCACAATCATCCTGATCACGACTTGCTTAAAATGCAACCACATACATGCTCCCTCCTCTCATTAATCCCAGTTCTCCTAGTGATTTGCATAAACAATGATCCCATGGAGAATGTCTATAATCTCATCCCTTGCCCTGCTGAAAGCCCTCAGTGAAAATGGGCAGCATGTAGCACCCACTACCGAATGCTATGTCACCGCAAGCCGTTCAATAGCTAACAGCTACTGAAATTATCATATAGAGCAAGCACCACCTGCTGCCCAAAAAATTAAGCTTTTTAAATCCATAACTACCAGCCCCAAGTTAACTGCATCAGGCTTCATCTGAAAGTCTGAAGTAACTTGCAAATAACCTGCTTCTGCAGATTTCCAAACCTTAACACTAGCCCTGACCAAACCCCAGAAGTTCATGGCTGCTTTGAAGTCTAAGGCATTCACATCTATCAGCACTAGCCCCGTGGGGGCTTCGAAATGTGTAGTGCTGCTTTCTGCTCTGGAACTGTACATGAGCCCTTAAGCAGATAAGAAAGTGTTGCTTGAGCTAGCCCAAAATTTTTGGTATTTACTTGTACGGCTACCAGAAAACAAACCTTGACCTAACTTCCAGGAGAGCTATCCAAAATTTCAGTGTGAAACCTTCACTTCGTGCCAGCTCTTCCTGATCTCTGAGGAGACTCAGCAAGAACACAGCATACACCTGATCCTGCAGTCCTTGTTCTCTCATACTCTCCTATAGCTTTCACAAAAGCATAGCGACACTACTCCTACTCCAAAATTAAGAATAGGCATTCAGATTCGTGAGACCAGTCCCCAGATGATCTCATGTGACTTTGCCAAACACAGCAGGAAAGATACCTCTGTAAACCTTACTTTCCTGACTCCTTGTGTTACACTTAGTCTTCAAGAAAGCTCAAGACCACCTACAATTTCTGTGAAGTAAGAATAAGACATTCAAATTCAGCCTTGAACTTGCCTCAGAGTATCCTGAAGACCAGAGAGGGAAATGTGTTTGTCAGTATTTCACGTCCCCCTAATCCTACCTGTAACTGAAACCCCATAAGAGGGAACACAAGACTTGCCTGGAAGTTAAGAGTAAGGGCATTCAAATCCCTTCCTGTGTGACTGTCTTGGAGAAGGCCTCTTAAGTCCCTACAGCAAACTGCTGCTGGAATCTGATTTTCCTAAACTTGACCTGAACTGCCCTGTTGCTCAGGTAGTTTGAATAAGGCTATTAAATAAATGTCTTCAGACCTACCTTCCCTTTACCTCATGCAGCCTTACCACATGTAACAGGAAAGATGCCTCCAAATTATCTTTTCCAAACCCTAAACTGAGCTTAAACACCTGTGGCTCCTCCAAGTTTAATAAGGCATTTACACATGACTGTACCAATCTCGTGGCTTTGCAAAATCCAGCAGAAAACCTGCTTCTGCAACGCTTATTTTCCCAGATCCTGAATTTGACCTTAACCTCAACCCCTCTTTTATGTTTATGAAACCCCAAATTTTACAAATAAAGTGTTTCTCAGGGCCAGTTCACTGCTTATCATCTCTGAGAAAGTTGTTAAACGCGGGAGGAAAACATAGCCTTGTTCCCAAACATTACTTTCCAAACTTGCTTCGTTCCCAGCTTTCCAGGTTTAAAGCCATCCCAAGCCCAGATATTCGCATTTTCTGTAATGTGTTGCCCTGCCAGGGAAAGGCTGAGATACTCCCTCCTTAAGCCGAATGAAACAATTTTTGAAGTCTCCAGACGGCATTCTCCCCGACGGCTCTCCCTGGGGGTCCCGGAGTCGGGGGAGGCCTCAGCCCATCTGAGGTCGCTCTCCCCGCCGCCCGGGAGGGGGAGCTGCGCGCCCG
>NW_010128410.1:2812-3056 GCF_000699245.1 Pterocles gutturalis | reverse complement strand
TTTCTGGGACTATTATGGGACTGGCTCCAGGCATTATCGGGAGCAGGAGGCAGCAGTGGCCCCACGGACCATTGTGCTGCGGGGGCAAGGCAGCAGGGTTTGCAGGTGCTGTTGGTGTCTGACTTTGCCGGATGGGTTCAGTCACACCACACGTACAGTGATGTCTTCTGTCTTCCTGGAAGGAGAACGTGGCAGCTCCTTCGTTGCAAGGGTGCACGGCCCGAGGCACATGGGGGACGTTCAC
>NW_010128410.1:1949-2702 GCF_000699245.1 Pterocles gutturalis | reverse complement strand
AGCTTGTTCCTGTCGTGCTCTTTGGTCAAAGTGTTTATTTCCAGAAGAAGCAGGAGCTCGGGGAGGCTGAAATGCAATTCGGGGATGCTGGCATCAGGCAGTGAGGCCACAGGAACGGGGAGAGCTGTTCCTCCTGTTGGTTTTTTGAACATCTGGAGCCCGTGAGGTCACCAGGGCCAGGCTGGCGGCGGTGGCATTGCCCAGGGTGTTCGTTTCGGTGACTGTCTCCTGCCGGGGGGCACTGGGAAGGGACTCTGGCTGCCCAGGGGTTCTTCTGCAGCAGCCCAGGGCTCTGGGGGCTCCTTGGTGTCCACGTCAAGTCACTGCTCAGGGTGAGACCCGAGAGGGCGGGTGACCTTTGGGGACTCGGCGTGACCAGCGTGGGGAGCGAGGAACGGCCACCGGCAAACACTGTCCCTTGCAGTGGGGTTGTGTGGCAGCGGCACTGGGGGCTGTGGGGTTGGGTGTTCTGCAGAAATCCTCCCTGTTCATGCCGGGGGCACAGTGTGAGCCGCAGATGTTGGGTCTGGGTCTCACTGAAGCCCTCCAGAAATCTGCGGGTGGAGCAGGTTGCTCTCTGGACTCTGACCGTGTCCCTTTGTCCCTTTGCAGTGGCTCAGAAGGTGGTGGCTCTCCGGAAGAAGCAGCAGCTTTCCATCGGTCCCTGCAAGTCCCTGCCCAACTCACCCAGCCATTCGTCCGTCTCTGCAGCCTCCATTCCCTCCGTTCACATCAACCAGGTGGGAAACGGGA
>NW_010128410.1:1609-1868 GCF_000699245.1 Pterocles gutturalis | reverse complement strand
GGGGAGCTTTGGAGAGAGCAGCGTGGCTGTCACCCCGTGTCCCTCCCGTCCCCACCGCAGCGCGGGTCACCGTTAGTTTCTGTTCCCTGGGTCTTGTGTGGCCCAACTGCCAACCTGTGGGTTCCCAGGGACCTGCTGCCGGAGCCGGGGCTGCGGTGTTTGCACATCCCTCTCACATTGCTAACAGCACTTCTCCTAAAAATAGTGTATGAAGCAATGGAACTGGTGAGCAATGGTACAACGCTGCAGAGTATTTCCC
>NW_010128410.1:0-1519 GCF_000699245.1 Pterocles gutturalis | reverse complement strand
TGGCCGGTGTTGCTGGGCTGGACTGGGCAGAGCAGCCGGCACGCTCCGGTGCATGGGGGCTTGCTGCCCATGCGGGGGGACACGCGCGGTGACCCCAGGGACAGGCAGGGATGGCCGCAGGGATGAGCCCAGAGTCCCTGCCCAGAGTGCGCTGCGGTGACACACCGAAGGGCATGGTGACGCAGGACAGGGCTGGGTGCCGGTGCGGGGGTCCTGACGGGTTTCTGCTCGGGTCCGGGCTGGTGACGGTGGCCTCGCTCCGGGAGGTATCCTCTGCTCCCGGCATGGGGATAGCCGCTGGGACAGCTCTGGGAGGCGGTGGACGGACTGTCAGCAGGGCGAGCGGGAGGGAGCCAAGGTCTTTGCAGAGCAGTGCCGCGCGCTGGCTCCTGCCCGAGGGCGCGGGGCTCTCGCCAAGGCTCTGACTTGCCCTCACAAGCGAGAGAGCAGGAGCTGGCTCAGGGAAAAGGATCTCAAGGAAGGGTTTGGGAACGCGGGATTTAACATGGAGATGAGGTGGAAAGGAGCCAGGCAAATAATACAACTAGGAGCTTTTGTTTGCCTTGTGCTTGCACTGATTTGGGCTGGGGTAGAGTGAATTTTCGTCATGATAGCCAGCATGGGGCCGGTTTGGGTTTGTGCTGGACACGGTGTTGGTAACACGGGGACGTTCTCCTTACTGCTGGGCAGAGCCTGGGCAGAGTCAAGGGCTGGTCTGCTCCTCACCCACCCCACCAGCGAGAGAAAAATGTCCTCCAGACAGATGGGTGATAGAATCGCCAGGGTCCTTTGGGCTCCCTCCTCCACCTGTAACCGCAATGGACTGGCCGGGCTGGCAGGAGACTGGACCAGCAGTGGCCATTTCCAGGAAAGTTACTTTGGCTCAACTAGCAGCATCAAACAACTTCCAGAAACGCTGTCCCCAGGACGAGGACAGGCTGGCTCCCAGCCCCGTAAGGAACCCTCTGCAGGGCCACTTGTTCCCATTCCCAGAAGGCCAGTGTCCCTTGTCACCGCCAGCTCCCATCCCCCTGCTCCCCGCCGGCATGGCTGTCCCTCCGGGCACTGAGCGGGACGGGACGTGGACCTTGGCCGTTCCTACAGCAGAAGGGCAGAGGGATGGTCTGGGGGAAGGGAATGCTGGAACGCGGTGCTGTCTGGGGTGTCTCACAGCAGACGGTCCTCTCCATAAAGCAGCTCTTGAACCGGCCCAAGGCTTTCAGTTCTGTCTGTGGGAGTTTTCGGGTGTTTTGCTGTTACTCTGCAGTGGTGCCCAGTGCCGCAGGGGACACTGCTGTCACCGAGGCAGCCGTGGCAGCAGGTCAGCTGTGCTCAGGGCTTTCCACCAACACGTCTGTCACCCCTGTGTTCAGCACCTCCCTGGTCCTCTGGCATGGCCGGAGCTGGGGCCAGCCCCGGGAGTCCTGCACGCTCCCCTGGGGACAGCGGGTCTGTCCCTTGGGCATTCCCAGCAGCTGTGTGCGGATCTGCGCCGTTTGGAGAGACGCTCCGGGTGCCC
>NW_010128409.1:0-3632 GCF_000699245.1 Pterocles gutturalis | reverse complement strand
TTGGCGATGGCTTGCTTTGCTGAGGTTTGCTTTGGTGGGGTGGTGGTGCCCTACATCAAGGGAGACCTCACCGAGCAGGCAATGCCCATCGCTCCCACCTGCTGCAGCAGATCTTTCCCCATTCCCAGCTCCAACTCTTACAATCCTACACATCTGGACTGAAGATAATTGGTGTTCATGAAGGCTTTGATAGCCACCAAGAGAGCCGTTATCATCAGTGATGGTTCTCCGTGTTACTGTGCCATCCAGGGACACTCTGGACCTGCCTGGACCCTGCCAAGGCTCCCCGACTGCAGGTTGATGGCATTACTGCTGTGATGGACCCAAATGGGTTATAAAAAGCTTTTAGAAAAAGCCTGTCCCAGTAAATCTGTTTACTAATGGTGTAAATTCACCATGGTCAGGCCAAGACAGCTCCACCTCATGCGTCTTCCCAGGTCTCCTGCTCGGATCAGGGCTTGGCTTTGCACAGCTCCTGTGTGCAGCACAGCCTGGGGATGTGCCAACGAGGCACTTCCAAAATGCCACCGAACCAGAGGCAGAGGCATTTGTCCAGGTGCTGCTTGATCTCTGCTGCAGATAGCCTTCAGCACATGCCCGCTGTCACCCTGCCCTGCTCCGTGCAGGACAGACACTGATTTCACACCATGGCTGGAGGAAGCAATGGGGCTGTTTCTTCAGGTGGAAGGGCAGATCCCACTCCAACTGCTCCAGCAGTGGCTTTCAGTTGCTTTTTCCACTTGTCATTTTCTGGCTTTGAATACATCCCGTGGGTGAGTTTTCTTGAAAGAGACAGCACATCTGTCTTCATTACTTTCCTTTATTTTTCTTTTAAAGGCAGGAACAATGTGATCTGTCCTTCATTGCACCAACCGGTATTGCTATAGGATAGGAAAAAAATTAGGTGCTGGTTTTCTCCCTCCTCTTCCCACCTTCATTAGCCTTAACATGTTCTGTGCACCTCTCCCCGTGCAAGCATGGCCTTGCTAGGGAAGAAGATCTTAGCTCGAACCATCTCATGTTGATTTTCTGCTATCTCAAGTACCGGATGGTCTAATTAGTTCAGAAATGTACCTTTTGTTAAAGAAAGAGGACGCGCAGCCTGACACCTGCTGTATTAATTACTTGCCTCTTTAGCTAATTGCTTGCCCACACTGTTAGGTGGGGGAAGTTGTCACCAGTGTCTCCAGCTGAAGGTGCTGAACGGGAAGGGAGGAGATGGTGCTGCTGCAGAGGAGCTCAGGGGAGCTGGAGGAGGATGTGTTTTGGGATGACAGGAGCAGGGCCAGTGCTAGTGCTGGTTTACACCTCCCCAGGGATGTAAATACTACATCCTGGTATGCACATAGGTGGAGGCCGGATGGATTGGGAAGAGGGATCCATTTGGAGAGTGGTCCCCTGACTACCAGGGACACTGTCAGGTGACCCTGGGCAGTATCTTGCCTCTTCCCACCCCGGGTTCCTGCCTGTAAAATCTGGAGAAGGACACAGATGTCCATTTGAAAAGCTCCGATGACAAGTGTTACGTAAAGTCCAGAAATCATTACTGGGTATTGTTGAGATGTGCAGGGGAGGAATGCACACGGAGATGGAAAAATACAGAGAGGAAACAAATCCAAGCAGCAGAAAGCAAAGCAAGTGGTGCAGGACTGACAGAGATCCTGTGCTGGGGGGGTCGGTGGCGCTTGTCTCCCCTTGGACCCTAAGTGCCTCCAAGGAGCCCACACAGAGATGGACCGTCTTCTCCCCACGGCTCTGGTGCTGATCTGGGGTGAAGCTGCCACGTGCGCTGACAGGGAGCCCCAGCCATGCCAGACAGGACCAGATCCGGACTCTCCTTGGGCTCATGTTGGAGGACGAGGTGAAGCAGGAGCCCTTGGATTGGGGGAAGGACCTGGCCACCCCAGGTCCTCTGTGCCCACACAGTCAGGCTATAGCAGCCTGGGTCCAAAAGCTGCCCAAAATGGATCTTGAAGGGGAGAGCATCTCAGGAGGGGATGGTTTGGTGGGAGTCAGTGATGAGCCCAACATCCACCTCACACTCCCACCTCACAGTGGGGATGCTGGGGTTCCCTCACCCAGGGAGACATTTGGGGCAGGGTTGGGAGAGCAGCAGCGTGAGTGTGGGCAGGTCCCTCCCAGCTGTCCCCATCTAGATCCCAACTGCTCAGTGAAGTAACTGATGCTGCACATCCCCTGTGCTGTGTCTTCCTCCTCGCCCGCACTCAGCCTCTTCCTGACATCTAGTGGGAGCAGGGACACACGGCAAAGGGATCCGGTGCCAGCTCCAGAGGGGCAGGGTTGGGAGAGCAGCAGCGTGAGTGTGGGCAGGTCCCTCCCAGCTGTCCCCATCTAGATCCCAACTGCTCAGTGAAGTAACTGATGCTGCACATCCCCTGTGCTGTGTCTTCCTCCTCGCCCGCACTCAGCCTCTTCCTGACATCTAGTGGGAGCAGGGACACACGGCAAAGGGATCCGGTGCCAGCTCCAGACTCCTGGACACACAGATGCACGCTACCCACCCAGCTGGGCACAAAGCCTGGGCTGCTGAAGCCACCAAAGGGGCTGGCATCAGCGGCGCCACACAGCTGGGCTCCATCAGGGCACGGCTGTTTCTGTAGAGGATTGCTGGGGGTGAAATTCACGGTGTGACTCCTGAAGGAGTCAGTTATTAATGGCCTGGTGGGAAACAGGTGAGAGCTGTCCCAGCAGGACATCGCCATGCTCGAGGGTGAAGACTGTCCCCTCTCCATCCAGGGCCACCCTCCCATTTCAGAGCCCATGTGCGTCTCCTGGGGCCATCACTCATCCTCATCCCTAATGCTGGGTGACAAATCCAAACCTGCTCCCAGCATGCAGCCCTCTGCCCACAGTTCCACAGGTGGCACAGGGATAGATGCTCTTCACAGCATTTGAGGGATGGACACCCTCCAGCGTCATCCCACGCTAGTCAACATCTCTACCAGACTGGTCTCCCTGGTTCCCATCCTTCCTCGAAGCTTTCAGCTGCAGAAACCAGTCCCTCCTGCCTTGTCTTCGCACGCTCACTTTCACTGAGCAAAACCACCCCTTTTTTCCCGTTGCCATCTACCTCTGCTGGCCTGTGTTGACTGTGCCCCCCCAGCTTGCTGCCTGAAGGCCAGGGTGTCCCCTCTCCACACATCCCCAAAGCTCCCTGACAATGCCCAAACACTTTCACCAATGAGTGGCTAAAAACTAAACACCAGCAACAAAACAAAAACAACAAAAAAAGGTCTTTATTTCAGTGTCCAGGAAGAAAAATTTAATCCAAAGAGCAAAGACACTAATACATACCCCATAGACTCTCCAAGCAAACCTGAGCGATTTGCACGAGTCCCTTCCTGAAGCAGCTGGGCAGATGTGGCTCTGGTCCCCGGCTCTCTCCCAGTGGGGACACGGTGCAGACCCACACTTCTCCCTGCTTCTCCCACATCTCCCCCTTGCTGAAGGGACCCACAGCAGCCCAGGGAGCTCCCACACCTGGGGAACAGGCAACTTGGGGGGCAGGTGACAGGCTCGGGGGGTCACTGAGTGAGCTCACATCAACCCTGCAGAGAAGAAAGGCACTTCCCAACCTTCAGTGACATCGCACCACCTGCACGCACACACAC
>NW_010128408.1:0-26974 GCF_000699245.1 Pterocles gutturalis | reverse complement strand
TAATTCTGGGATCATTAGCCAGCAACAGGTCACCGGGGGGCGGAGGGGCAGTATCATTGTGTATCACTCATTTGTGTATTTGTATATAGCATTATTTTCAATATTATTGTAGTTTAGTTATTAAATTGTCCTTATCTCAACCCACGAGTCCTCTTTTCCATTTACCCCTTTAATTCTCTCCCCTATCATGGGGTGGGGGCAGCAATTGTGTGAGCAGGTGTGTGTGTTTTGGCCCCCAGCCAAGGGCTAACCCATCAAAATGACCATGGTTGCTCTACCATCAAGACACTCTATAGCTCCCATCTACTTTCTTTCTCCAACATACGAATTCCTTGATTGTTACCCCTGGCTTCAAAGTGGTTGCATTTAGCCACTAGAATACTAATGTAGCAGGAATCTCTTGAGTCCTTTTATAATGCTAGGTTTAGTACTCATGCACACAAGCTATTGCCATCTATGGAAGAACAATATCTTATATTACTGTTGTCTAAACAAGAGCCTCTTCAAAATCAGAGGAAAATCATGGTTTTGAACTAGTAAGTCATCCCTACTGAGGCAGTTGCACATAGCGAAGACTGTACAGTAGAGCAAGAAAGTGAATCCTAGCTGGCATTTGAGTAACAGCTGTGCTGAGGTTTATACAAGACAGAGGAAGATATATAGTGTAACGTTTCTTCCAGATTACTTTGAACATTGCAGTATGTCACATAATAAAGGCCATTTGGCAAGCTAATATCAGTACTTCTGACAGCAGAGTGCTTTGGGATGCTCCATCGGAGGCACCGATTATTCAACCTTTTAAGAAGAAAAAAAAATGTAAAGATATCACAGTATTAAAAACAACAAATCACAGAGGACAAGAATAAAAGTTTCCACTGAAAAAAAGTCAAAAAAGCAGGAGACCATATAAGGTAGAGAAAGTGATGCAGTTCAAGACAGAACAGCAAGGCTCAAATGGCAAAAACAAATTTCTGTGGCAGCATTTTAATAGACTGGGAACAATAGAACACATCAAATACAAGAAAGCTAAATATTTGTAGTAAGCCAAAACAAAAGAAACACATACTTTTGTCATAAGGTTGAAAGCAAACAGAAAAAAAAACCACTAACACATGCTACAAATGCTTGAGGAAGCAGAAGAGAGAGGGCATTTTAACCATTTTATTTCAGAAATTCTAAAATTAAACACTTTGGCTCATCCAAATAAATTCTATTTAGATAAGCAAATGTACAGAAAGAATTATAGGCCATAATCAGTTATTGGCTTTTACTGTGGGCTATTCCATTGGCAAGCAACAGGTAACTAATATTACTCGCTCATTAAAGTCAGAGACAAGAATGAAAACAGACTTCAAAAAAGATGATCCCAAACGCACTGCCAGATAAATATATGCATGTTCAAAATATTTGCTAGTACAACTCAGCTTTTCTTTTTTCTAACCTTCTAATCGCAAATTTAGCAACTGGCTAACACTTTGCACCTTATACACATGCTTTACAGCCTTCTACATAACACAAAGAAAAAGACTCCAGGTATTTCCCATTATCATGATACTGAGAATGTCCTACAGAAGTTTTAGCAGTGTATAACTTAGAGCGCATTTGCTTGCCTTATTAGCCACAATTACCTTTTCTGACTTCTCACTACAAGAACACTTGAAACTAAGTTCCATAAGGGCTCAAAGTAATCAAGTTAAGATAGCCTAATACAGGTTATCATGTCAGCTGAACCATGACAGTGGTCCATGCACACACCCAGAACCTGCAGCAAATGCAATTACACCAAGAGCCCAACTCTTCTGCACTGAAGGCTATGTTAAGTAGCATTAGCATGTTTTTGCTGCTGGCTAAAACCATACAGTAAACTCATTAAGCCATGATAAATTTAATAGTGAGCCTAAGCTGAATGCCTCTTCTACTTAACTGTGCTGATATCCATCTGTATATATCCTGGGAGAAGCAGTAATTGCAGTTCTCAAACTCCCTAACCAGAAGGTACTTTTGTCCAATGCTTGGAAACATTACCTGCATACAACACCTAATTAAGCTGTGGAACGCCTTTCCGCAGGATGTTGTGGCTGCTAAAGTTTACAAAGGCTCATGTAGCAAAAATTCAAAAACACTGCCACTGTTTCAGGAAATCTGTGAGCCACCAACTACTAAGGCTGGGAGAGTGTCCTAAGGAAGCAATACAACCGTGCTTCCCCAACCTTGTACTCTTCCCTTACACGCCTGTTACTGGCTACTGACTGAGATGGAATATTGTGCGCTATCAATGTTTGGTCTAATCTAGTATGGTTGTTCGTCCAACAAGAACGCTTGCAAACATATTTTTCTGTCCCAATCTCGAAGATGATAGCAATCAGCCAAGGTTTAGATTATATTCAGAGTCAATATATCTTCCAATTAATTATAAGTGAAAGGAGAAGTTACAGAACAAAAATCTTTTTATACGAGCAGCACCTCAGCACAGAAAAAAAACTGTACAAGTCCCCTTTGTTTTATGAGGGAATAAAAAAAAATATAAAAGCTGGTAAACTTGCACTTATGCCTCATCTTGTCACCCAAGTTCATACATTCAACTGAATATTTCTCGCATCTTCCTGGTTTTATTTTAATTATTTAGCAGGCATAAAGAGGTTGTAGGCTCACAATTCACATTTCTGGAGCTTATTTTAAGTGCTGAAGCACTTAAGTCAAAACTCATTTTTCCTAGCAAAT
The DNA here is from genome assembly GCF_000699245.1 of Pterocles gutturalis. Taxonomy (NCBI): domain Eukaryota; kingdom Metazoa; phylum Chordata; class Aves; order Pterocliformes; family Pteroclidae; genus Pterocles; species Pterocles gutturalis. Next base: position 24,253 of record NW_010128408.1, on the reverse strand, counting down.
AATACAGATAATCATATAACTTACATTTTCCTGGTCAGAAGACAGAGATGGCTCCACTAAAAGATGACTCTGCTCAGAGCTGTCCTCTTCAAAGGCTGCCTGTGTTGTTGCAGTGTCAGGCATGTGTCCTTTTCTGAGCCGTAGACCTGGCTCTGGAGAACCAGCATTATCGAGTTCCGTTAGTTCATTCATGAGATGCTGGGAGCCTTCTCAAATATTCTGCTTCCTCTTGGTTCGGTTTGACTGATTATGTGTTGGCTCTGAAAGACAAACAGTTTATATAAATAAAGTGAAGTTAAAAAGAAGAGTATGCTTAAAAGCTACCAAACGGCTATGACAACTACCTTCACATGTGCTCAGACTCTCACAGGATCAATTATAAAGACTTCTATGCTGCTGGACAATGAATTCTCATCTTGTGACCACTAATACTTTCATATCCTAACACAACGTAAACACAACTTTGAAAGATTATAGAAAGTGAGCTCCACAAAACAGTAAATTCACAAGAGCACAGTGTTGGGTTTTTTTTGTTTGTTTTTTTTTTTTTTTTAGTTTTACTAAATTGCAAACACTGGGCTGTTAGTACTGTTTAAAATAAACCACTTATCACAGGCACTCTATATTATCAGCTTCTTGTGGGTATGAAGCTCATACCCAATCTCAATCATCTGGGCTAGGTTTCACTAGGATGCTAAATACTAGTGCAGCTGCTCGGGTAACAGCAAGCAAGCAGAATTCAAGCACCAACTAACTTTAGACAGACTGCAAGGAAGGCAGTAGTACACACAGTGATTACATTTCCCTTGCTTAAATTAACATACTCACAATTCCTGCTAGCAATGGGCCTGTACCTTTACTTCTGTAAGCAATTAGACCAGATAGTTTTAAACACCATTCATTCCACCACAGCAATCAGAAACAGATCATTCCCCCAGAGAACCATAATCCATATTTTCTACACAGAAAAGTAACTATATTTTACATTTAAAACACCACAAAAAGGATTTAGCGTAAATTTAACTCAAGATGCTAAAGATTAATTAACTTTTCAGAAAATTACCTCATGACAACCTGTTAATCCCAGTCCTAATCCAAGAGTATTATTGGTTACCCATGTACCTTGTGCATCACTGTGTGGTGGTCACTTCAACAGCCAGTCAAGAGATATCCATTTAACACCAGTAGCCTTGGGAGGCACAAAAGCCAGAGCAATCTGGAATCAGAGCGCCAGAAGCCATCAGCATGAATTAGTGCTCAGCTGAGACTTCAGAATCACTTTGAATGAGATTCTATTCATTTTGTACTAATCATTCGATGTCATTCTATTACTGTAGCATCTAAGTACTTAGATATGACTAACACATAACATTAAGATAACCCATCTAACAAGTTTTAACTTGCTAGGGTGCATAATTAGATTGGAATTTTAGTGCCCATTAAAAGATGCTGAACTTGGTCATAATGTAGGAGGGCAAATTAAAAATATAAGATGAGGGATTGATATTGGTAGTCTTGCAATAAAATGTCACCTCCAAAAGGCAACATATAACATACTCCTTCCTTTCAGGGACTAATCTCATTTACATACAATCACTGAGAAATAATTCTCAGCTCTGACAAATGCACTATAGCTAATTTTGCTGCAGCAGTTTGTAATATTATACTCCCTTAGCTGCCTGGTAACCCCCAGAGGAGAGAGCTGCTAATGAGCAAGTTGCAGAACTAAATGATACCTCTGATGTCCGAGTTCAGTACAGCACACTGCTCTAATCACTCAAGAAGGTAAGTTTACAATACGACAGCAGACCAGATGGTATGCCCACCTTCCTGCTAACTCCACTACAGGGTCAGTAACCTCCATCTGAGAAGTAACATCTAAAATGGCAACAGATGTTTACTTGGTAAACACAGGACTATCAGCCCATGAGAATTAAGACAAGGTTTAACACCCTTATACAGGAAGCCCCATGAAGAAGTTGAGCAAGTGGATTTTAAGACTAAGAACAAATATTTAAAGCCACAAAACAACTGAAATCTTGAATGTTTTTGTCATATTTCAAGCAGTCAATTCACAAGTCTATTTTGATGCAAGAAACATGAAGACATCATCACATCGCCATTTGGCAAAACTGATCTAGGGAAGAAACAAAAGTGTATGCAACAAGAATTACAGTTTAAAATTAAATTTGTTGGGTGGCTTAATTTAAAAGGCAAGTTATAAGAGACTACTTTCAGTACAGTACCAATTTGAAGCTGTACCAAAAACAAAAAAATGCAAATAAGCAGAGCAGCTGTTTGTAAACAACATTTAAAAACACACATGCACACACCCCCCACCTGATATTCCACACAATTTTTCAAGCAGGTAGTTAGCTGAAACAGCCATAGTTAGTTTCACAGATGGTTCAATTTGCTTAGACATTTAACCAGCAAGTTTTACTAGTTTTTCTTTCTACCAGCTTTAAGCAACAGAGTTGCCATTGTGTACCACATTACCTGCTATATTGCCCAAGAGCATGTCCTTACATCACCTCTGTGACATTGCGGGAGCAATGCTCAGAGACACAGTAACAACCAACACAACAGGCTTAACCACATTTGTCCAAGATGCTTGTGAAATGTTCTTCTAGTACAAGAAGACACAAGAATGGCAAAAGACTTCTTAAATCAGGCCTTGAAGACTTATTTCACTAGCACTCACTGCCAAGCAATCACTAAGGTTAAAAATAAAAGATGCATTTCACCTCCAGTGAATGAGATTTGCATTCAGCAGTAGGGTTGAACTTTAGAGCTCTGCATAAACAGAAGTTGTTGTTTCTTAAGATTAGAGTGGAATTGCTCAATGAATTAAGATGTTTCCATGTTGTCCTTCATGCAGGATCCTTTCAGTACTAAATATGTTGCCCTTACTGAGTATGCAAAGGTAAGCAAGACAAAAGATAGTCCAAAAGAATTGCTACTGGTTTTTAGTCTTTTAAAAATATACTACAAAAGCAAAAAACACATGCCTGAATGCAACATGGAGCAGCCAACAGAAAAGTGCTATTAGCCAGAACTATTTGTTCATAAGTGAAGAAAGCAGTCTAAGATTATGAACAGAAAAGACACAGATGGTCTTTAATTAATATATTTCTACGACTCCACATTTCAGCGAAGTGTTTGAATGACTAGGATGATCTTTTCCTAAGAAAACAGGTAGTCTAAGTATGGTCAGTACCATCTATCAGAAAACAATGGTTGAAATATTGTGAATGAAAAGACTTATTGCACCATTTTGTATCTAAGACTAGGCAGTTTAAGAAAACAAAAACTGGAAAATGGAAAGCTACACTTGAGGTCTTGGAAGAGACTGTTTTGTGTTTCACTGAGGTCATGAATCTTCCATTTAAGTCCTTTAACTTTTTTGCAGCATGCAACAAACCATTAAAATTAGCTTCCACTTAAAGAGGAAGTTCCCGCGTACAACTTAAAACCTACTTAATGATTGCATATATAATAAGCATAATATCAGCATCTAGATCAATTAGTGAGTTCCTGCTGTGTTTAAAAATCAGCTGAGAAAAGCATCTACAGAGTTTGGTTTGGTTGGTTTGGTTTTTTTTAATATAGAAAATTTCTGAAGGCTAAGTCAACTTCTAGAAAGGACTTCCTGGTTTAATACCATCCTAGGTCTAAACATAGCTTATAAACACCAAATGTAGCACTCCATTCAGTGACTTAACATGACGCTGCCACCACACAACCTTACAAAGCCCAACTGGCCATCACTCACAGCTGCTCACTCCACCCCAGCTCAGGAGAAGTCAACCCTACAGCAAGGAGAGTCAGTGCCAGTTTCAGGATGTCGACAGATACTCATCTTTCTGAAAACAGAATCAGAAGGCAAAACTATTTCAGCAGTTCACAGCAATTGTGCAATGTCAGAGGAGTCAACATCCACAATGATAGAGCATATTTAGGAGGCAGTTTCACTCCTTAAGATGACAAGGAAAGGTTATTTACACAAACCTAAGCACCACAGGATGATGCTACTACTCTTTGCAAGATCTTCCTGGATATTCCCCACGATAAGTGATACCGTCCTTCTAATACTCCAGAATCCACCTGGCACGAGGACTGGTTTTCTACCTAAGCTAAACAATGCCACATGGTAGTAAAGCAAAGAAAGCACGCTAAGGGGAGTGTTTGTAGTTAAATTTAAGATATCTGTAACTTTAAGGATAAAACACAGTCCCGGACAGTCAGACAACGTCCTGCTACTCCTAAGCAAAGCAATCTCTCCAGCACCCTGCTCCTCTCAGTATGTTCCTCCTGAAAGCAGCACACGAACGATCCCTTCAAAGCTATTTCATCCTGTCTGTAGCTGGTATTTGAAAATGGCATTCCCTTCCATTCCCTTCTCATTGATCAGCAGCCTTTCTGATAGAAACTTCCTTGTTCAGGGCAATGGCAGCCATGACGTGCTCTTTCATTGCTAATCCTCTTCAAAGCATCCCTTAAACTAGTATAACCAAAGTATACACACTGGATGAATCTTCATAACACTAGCCTGTTCTCCCTAACAGACTTAGTTATCAAAAGAACAAAAGGTCATCATGAAAATTTCAGACTACGTAATTTCTCAGAACATTCATTAACATTTAACAAAGGGCTTGAATGCCTGAAAAGTCTTGTAAGAGATACCATCTCAATCTACAAACTCTGCCTTCCCTGTGTCACAGCTACAACAGTATCACTAGTTGGCTAGCTATAACCATGCCAGTAAAATGGCAAAGCTAATTGAACAGTAAACCACATATGGGTTCAATAACTTTACCAAATCCAAAGTTGTTTAGACTAGGCCTTAGTAACAAAATAGGCACAACTCCATTCCCAGAACTGTTAGCACAGGTGCAAATGGCAAAGTACTTCCAGTACAACCCATGGGCAGCTTGTTTGTGACAAGAATACAGTTTATATAGGGTGATGGAGAGGAATTTTTGCCTATAAAGTAGTTGATTATAGCTACCTTAACTAAAATAAGGGATACTAAACAAAATGTAGCTTTCTTGGCACATTGTATTTCTATTACTATCTTCTGTTAGGGTGGTTCTGTGACACATGAGTCCCTCTCAAACAGTATAGTAACACATACAGTATTCAGTAACAGCACACAAAAGCTTAAATTATTTCAGGTGACACTGGCATCATCCTATCATCCATCTGGTTCCCTTACTCCCTAGAACCAGTACAGGTCGGTGCTCAGCTGAGTTCAACAGTGAGCTGTTGGCAAGGTGTTGCATTTTGTGTTTTGGGGTTTTTTCAGGAGGGTGGGGAGGGGGCAGGGGGCAGAGGTGATCTTTGACTTTCTACATGGCACTCTTGTCCATTTACTGGGGAAATCAGGCAAGCACTAACATCAATACAAGGCAGACATATACAGTCTGAGTAAGGGAAAGAAGTCAAACAGCAAGCACTATGGCACAGGAGTTAAGGCTGCTGTTAAGCGTCATCCATATACGTGGCCTAGCTAACCCACACTGGGCCATTTATTAACTACATGGGGTATCCACTGGTTAGCTGCTTTTTTCATTATGCATAGAGCAAAGCAGAAGAAATAAGAAATCCGTACATTTTAAGTAGATTCATAAATTGCTACCAAGTTAGAAGGCCACCTAAAACGTTAACAAAAAGTTAACAAAACAGTAATATTGAAAGATTCAAGAGCACAACTTGAAATAAGGGATTTTTACTCTTTTTTTTTTTTTCTTAAGAGTCTTTCAATGATTCAGCTGTCTTTTTCAACTAAGGAGTTAAACATCCACAGCAACATTCCAAATATTCTCCAAAACAACAATCAAAAACAAAGCAAACAAGGGTATGTATGAACCGGGGAAGGAAGAAAAATCACAGAAAACCTTGATTTCTCAATGTATCCTGAAGGAAAGTATGAATCGGGCTGTAAAAATTCTTTGGAGGTCATCTTTAACAATGAGGAACAATGAGGAAGCAATCTAACACCTCTTCTTGTAGATGTAATTTCCCTAGATAAAGAGACATCTACAAAACAAAGATTAGACTCCCGCAGAGGGTCAGTGGCCAAAAAGCTGTCTTTGTAACTTGTAAACTGTCACTGGACACTTCAACTAAGCTATTTCACAGCAGGCTGCAGAGGCAAACAATCAAGCACATTCTGATGCATTTGGATACAAAGAAAGGGAACAAGACAGCAGCCTGCCTACGCTAACAAAATGCTTCCATTTCAGAGGATCCTATTACATTGTTACAACATTTGTCCAATTTGTACTGCAAATTGGAGCCCAGTTTTGTAACTGGGTTAAGCGTTATGTCAGAGGTTGGCCCACCCCCAGTGCACAATGTCCGGTTGTTACAGACTGGATGACTGCTGTAAACTAGATTTATTCTTCAATAAACCAAAACCAAGAGAATTGTCACAGAAGCAGTACAAAATGAGGAACAGAAGTTCAAGTTCTTTTCACATTGCATTCTGCAAAAATCCACAGCCCAGACCTGGAAAACTTTCTTTTGCTTCACTTTTCATTAAATGGCTCGGTTTCTCCAAGTGAAAAATGTTTCATCTTCATGCCATTTTGTTACTTTATTTCTATGGCATGTTACTAACTCACACCAACTTACTTCATGGTTGCCAACAATAAAAAGATGCAGTTGGGTTTTGTTAGTAACACTTCAGTTCACAGACTGTCTAAAGTGAAAGACTGAAATTAGACATTACTTTCCTCTTAAGTGAAAATTTAGAATACATTCTTTTAACTGCTGCCTCAAGGACATTTGATTCACATGGGAACTGTTAAGTGAATACGAAAAAAAAAAAAAAGTCTTTGGAGCACACAGTAAAATCCAGAGCTAGACTAATAAACTGAAGTTACTTTAATTTAACCCCTCTACCCAGAGGATCTTTGCATAAGAACTTAAATGGCACCAAGATCAACAGCAACAATCCAGAAAGCAAACATCCTCTACCCTGACAGGTACAACACTCTCCTCCTAGGAAGCATGAGTTTAAGTCTCTCTACAAACTGAAACGAGATCTTTTACAACTCAAGAATATGCTTCAATGCCTGGAGCAACTGTATGAAAACCAACACTACCATCTTGCTTTCAAAACCAAAGGAGAATACACATGTTTTAGGCTGCAAACTTCAGGCAGGAAAACATTTAAGGCAGTTGCCTTCAGTGCCTCTTCCGGGCTTGCCTGGACATCTCTTAGATGCTTTACTGTGCAGATTTAAGGGCTGGCTGGTGCCAAGAGGGGGCAGCCCCACTCTTCCCTGGATGGGCATCAAACAGTCCCCCTTCTCATCACTGCCTCCCCAAAGGTGCTCTGATGTTTGTCACAACCCATTCCAAGTGTCAGTCTGGAAAAACATTAACCCAGGGAGGAGAACGAGATAATTGTTTTCTACCAAACTAGCAAACTGAATTGGCTCAATACACTGTCAGAGAAGGTGTGTGGACAACATGACAAAACACGTTAGGACCACACACCCAAAATTTTAATTATTCATGTATTTTATAGGCAGTATTTTCCTAACCTGTTAAGGACTGACAGCTATCTGTTGGCCCAAGTCTTTTATTGTCATATATGTACATACCACAGCCTTTATTATGACCTGCTGACCAGCTGCAGACCACACTTGGCATAGCAAACCAGACACCTCACCAAAAATTACTCATTTTAATACAGTGGTCAGGATCTCAGAAGCTTGGCTGCAAAAAGCTGACCATCATAATCTTCCCAGTTTTTGGAAGCACCTACTCTCTAGTTTTGCTGATAATCTTGATAAGCTTTATTCATGAGTTGTGAGCTTGCTCATCAGTGTTCTACTTTGTAGCCGACAGGTTTCGTCTACAAAAAAATAAGAACAAAGAAAACTTACTCCTTTACTTGTGTTCAACAATGTCATTTCTTCAGTTGAAAACAGCTTATACTCCTCTCCTCAAAAACCATAATGTTGCTTTGCCCCAAGTCAGACAGCTCTAAAAATTCGCTACTTTTCTGTAGCAAAAACTAAATTACAAAGACATTGTAGGAATAACCAACATCCACACCCACAACATTGTACTAGTCCAAGATCAAAAAAGCGGTGCAGCATCTTTTTCAGATACATTCTTAACCACCAAAACTCAAGAGAGACAGATCTACTGTAACTAGACTGCACCTAATTTATGTCAGTCAGAAGCAGATTTAGTCAAATGGCTTAAGATCTAGACATGACCAAGTAAGCTATTATTATTAATTATGTATCTTTACTTCCTCAATGCAATAGCCAGAGAATAATTTGTTTTTTAAAATATAATTGTTGAGAGTTAAGAAATAAGATGAAGTGAACTCTAGTCTCCTCTACCATTTAGTGCCACTCTTTCAGATAAACATTTCTTTCCTGATAATGTTCTTTGAAATCATCCTGAATTCTGAAACAAGACCAAGGACACTGATACCACAATATACCACAGACATTATGCAAAAGCAGAAATGTTAAGTTAATCTTTTACTTTCTACTGTCCTATAACTGAGAGATGTCAAAACACTCAGTCTACTTATGATACTTGAGATTACTGCTAAAATTCTAAGAAACAAAATTGTTATCTGTATATATATAAGCCTTTTAAGTAAAGATGTAGCTTAAACTCAAAACACGTCTACAGGACCTAGACCAAGACACTCACACAGAGTCATCTTGCTGTGGTTTGGTTTACCATCTTGGCATAACAAATTTTGCTAGTATAACTGTTCCCTGCAGAGGCTTTTGCTAGTATAGCTGCAGCTTGCAGTGCAATCAGCACAGCTATGTTAGTGTAAATTTTAAGTCTGAAACAGTTTAAGACCATAAACATGCTCCAAGTTAATTTTCAAGTAACCACAAAGCATTTTGGGAATATATACATCAAATGTTTTGCATGATTTAGTACCACTTATTGATGCATTCGGAGAGCCATACTGAGGCAGGGAGGCAGGTCTGATCCATGTCTCTTCCAACTCAAAAAAAAAGTGCCCCCCAAACACACACTGGAATTGTCTAAGAAAAATGCTCTAAGTGAGCTGTGGCAATGAGGAGCACTTCACTTCTACATACTTTCAGTTAAAAATATACTGTCCCTACTTTGAAGCATGTAACTGCAATCCACCCTTTAACAGAGCTATACTGCTTGTTTAGTAAAATGAGGGCTGGCTGTAACACTGGGTGAATAACAGTCAACACCATTAAAGGAAAATAAAGATTATTTTGTTATGTCAAGCTATTTACAGTAGATAACTCACAGGAGAAGATAGTGACAACAGGAGATTAAGTTAAAAATTTCTCAAATTAAATAAACTTAATATTTAAACTTAGAAAAATACCTTATTACAAAACAGGAATAAAACCATAATTTCACATAAAACAGAAAAAGCTGAAGTTAGACATCCACACTGCCTTTATCATGGACAGAATACAGCATTTACTGTAATTATAAAATTCATAAAAGAAAATACAAGACCATTATGTGAGGCACTTACACTAAACAATAATGGTTACATATATGGTTATATATATATCTATATCTCACAATAAAGACACTAAACAATAATGGTTATATATATGGTTATATATATATGTATATCTCACAATAAAGTGTTACTGGCTACCCTCAGACCTACACAGGTCACCACAAGGCAAGAGAAGTGAGAAAAGAGAGGATGCCTCCAGAATCCTCTAGTCGGTCCCGCTCAGGAGCCTGTAGTCACATAAGGGTGACAACACCCTTCCTGGACTCGCAAGTGATAGGCAGCAATTTTCAGACATTGAATGGGGGACAAAGTCATCACCATGCAGACCTTTAATGAAGCAGTACCATTGCCAGCAGCAGGCCATAAGCTCCATATTGAGCTGCAAGGCCTTAAGACTAAGGCTTGTTCTGCCAGAACTTTTCTTGACCTGCCTTTTACTCGGTTTAGCTGTGACAGCAGGTTCTCTAACTAGATCTCTATGGCTAATTTATTTCACTTTTGTTTACCTTGGTGTGATATAACCTCCAGTTATCCTCCACAAAAAGAACTACAATGATGTCAGGAAATATGGGCCTAGCATGACAGCAGAGGCCTTGAGGACAGGATGCAGTCCTGCAGGGATAAGAGATGGGGCACAGGCTTGCCACTGGAGACCCCATGGCTACAAACAACTCACTACCAGTTAAAAAAAAATGCAGGCATGGAGCTGGACACACATGGCTTTAGAGGTAACAAAGAAACAGTAGCTTACTATATACAGTGCCCTTTACATATGTTAATTCAGACATAACTGGGAGATGTAGACCAGTGAAAAAAGAAAGAGGTATGTAAGTATGTTAGCAAACATATTAAAAAAAAAAAAAAAAAACACAGTAAGTGAATCCTAGAGGGAGGAAGAAGAAAAAGGCAACATCAACACCATTTTTCTCCCAACAAAGGACTCCTGAGGCTGCCAACTTCCCATTACCCTCTCCAGCAGTCCAAAGTTCCTGACTTAAAGACCCAGAGGAGCAGCTGAAGGGTGAAAGTAAATCCAGGAGAAAGGACAGAAACCAAAAAGTGCATGTGTTACAATTTTAGGTGCATTTGGCAACATTTTCCAGTATGTAAGTACTCTAACATAATATTCTTCTTTTTCATCAGGGGTTAAATCTAGGCTAATGATTCTGAAGTTGGACTGTTAAGATTTCCATTACACTAACAATAAATTCTTGGTTTTACCTGCACATTGCTTTTATATACACACAGACACACACATGGGGTGGTTCCTCTTTGCCCATAAAAAAAGAATGTAACAACACGGATGGAGTCCTCAATTCCTTCTCCCATTTTGCAACCCTAAAGAGCATTGTCAATCTTCACAGTATTACAGGAAAATTACAATATAATAACAAAGCAACCAAACTATCTGAACTTGTAATACATTCTCTCCCCAGAGGGAACTCTCTGTGCCAGGGTGACCCGGCCAATGTTGTTTTGAACTAAAAGGCCTTTCATACATGTATATACACACTCCTACAACAGAACAGCACCTAAACAGGAAAACCAGTGAGCTAAGCAGTCACTGTCTATCTTCACTTTCTTTTTGCAAAAAGAAGTTCTAGACATCATAGAAGACACCCGATTTAAGAAACCCAATGAACAGGAAGGAAGCATGGACGAGTTGATAAGCATTCATGCTCTTAAGAGTAGGAAGAGTAGGAATTTGGGTTGATTTCCTGGACAAGGGCCCGGACAGGAGGAACACTAGCAGAGAGCAAGAACTGGGTCAGCAAACTGCCAAACAGTTATTTGTCCTAGTTTTCAAAAACTCACTGAAGGTTCTCTTAATCCCAGCCTAACTCCATCTGTAAGGGGTGTTAATACATGTGGAACTACTCAGATAAGCTATTCTGTACGGAAGAAATACCTTATGCTGACACAACACCTACTGTCAATTAAATTAGCAAATAAGGGATTGCATTCTAGAGTAAGTCTGTTCTCTTTCTGTAAGGAAAATAAGCTATACAGTGTCATTTTGGTGCAAAGACTAACTACCATATTGGTGGCTGTGAGGGAGAGGCAACACAGCTCTTCAGATTCATCTGATGTGCACAGACAGACAGCTATGATCAATACTGAGAAAGTGCAGGCCAAGCTACTCAGTAGAGACTGAGTGCTACACGTAGGAGCCAACCACTAACCTGTATGCAAAAAAAGCACTTGGAAACCTAGCCAAGAACTCTACATACAGGTAAGATGTAAACAGAGCATAAACACTGCCTTATCCACTTCTAGAATTCCCAAGTATACTACTATGAAAAGCATGAAAGCTTCTTCCACTATTGATAGTATTGACAGCACAGTAGTGGCATGTATGCTTTCAGAAAAAAAAGTAGACACCAACAGACCTATAAGTTCTAAGAAAAGTCAATGATCAGTGTTGTGAATTTAGTATGTCAGAACAGAAGTAAAATCTTGGGGGACAGTTGACCTGCCCAGATAACCAGACAAGCCCTGACCAATGTAGACAGGCAAGCAGCTGTATTTAAGGAAACAAGAATATGAAGTGACACAAGCCTTGGATTTATGAAATACAAAATCTGATATCTATTTTTATCATGTGCTAGTTAATCAGTAACAGTTCAGCTGTTTTACTTCACATTTTACACATTTACTAAATTATTTGTCAAAGGATTTGCTTTACAACAGCAAAGGAAGTTTTATTTAAAACCAGAGCTGACCACTCAAAACTGTAGTGACATTTCAACACAGCACAAGGCTTCACAATCTTCATGTCTACAACACCACCACCACCCAAAGCAAGAAAAAGTGAAAATACCAAGCACTGCCAGTTGTCTGCAGTAAGGTCACAGAGCTAGCAGATGGCAACCTCAAACACAAAAAGAATTTGTTCTTGACACTGCAAATAGGTTAACCTTGAATTCCTTGCTACAGGAGGAGGATTCACAGGGAAACTGGACAAACACACAGGATAAATCCATCAAAGAGTGTTAAGCACATTAAGCCACCTCTAGCTCTAGAAGCCCCTAAATACTAGTGCATGTCTATCATGTATTGCTTGCATATTCATGCTTAGAAGCTACTTCCTCCCTTAGGGAATGGGCATTCTTACTAAAACCTTAAAGTCCTCTCTTAGGAAGAACAGCAAGACAGCAAGGGACCTAATGAATCAAAACAAAACAGGGAAGAAGTCAAATTTTTATGAGACAGAAAACTAAAAACCCCACAGAAGAAAGGATGAGGGTTGAAAGAGAAAATTTCTCAGGGACACCAGGCAAAGAACCCTAACAATTTCAATAACTTCTCAAAGGCATCTAAGAAGCCAGTAGGCACTACCCTGAGATGCTCTGGCCAGCGACTTTTATAAGACAAAAAGGGAACAGAAAAACCCAATAGCTGCCAGAATCTTATTTGCCAAGTTTGTTCATTCTCCCATGAATGGCCAGCTTGGCTGGGACCAGTAGGTGGGTCCTGCAACTTGGCTGGGCTTCAGACTCAAATGGTATAAATAGAAAGGTTAAGGACAAAGCACGGCCAAAGCCTCGGTAAGAGGTGCTCCAACTTGGCACATTTGGCATACATGCATCAGGACTTCACGCTGCAGCAGGGGGACACATGAAGCAAACTGTACCACAGACACACCCATAGCACCACTCTCACACTACCCATCAACTTATCTCCAGTGAAACACAGATCTGCAGAGCACAAACCAGCCCAAAGCTTCTTGGTCTCTCCGCTTCAGGCAGGAGCTCTTGCCATTTTGTGCATGGGTGGGACACAAGGGCAAGAAAACTGAGTAAGGGGAGCATTAGAATGTAAAGATGTTTCTCTTGCATGGCTTGGAGGCAGACTGAGTGGATATCATGCAACCTACTTGGGTTACACACAAGGGTGGCCAGAGAGTCTCATGGGCAGAAGCTTAAACAGCAGTTCCACAATAAAGGCAGGATCCTGAACCAGAGGGATTTCTAGTTTGACCCAGTCTGGTTTATGCTATAGCTATTCTGGAATTCCAAGTCTCAATGGAATGACTTACCTTTTTCCAGAGACTCAAGGAAATCAAACACCCAGTGTGCCCCAATTTTGACTCTTACGTATAGATTAGATAACGTTTATTAACCTATGACTATGATTTTTGCCTTCTTCCATGAATAGTGTTTAAACTGTCACACAGCAATTTGATGTCATTGATTTCCATTGCCAAACTCAGAACAGTAAGACCAAAGGTTTAGGGAAAAACTAAAAATAAAACAAAACCTAAAAGCCCACCACCACCACCAAAAAAACAAAAACGCCAAACCACAAAACAACCTCCAAACCAAAATCAGAAAAACTCAACCACAAAAAAAAAAACCACAATACAAACCTGAAAAAAAAAACTTCACACCCAAAAAAACAACCCTACCAAATACCTGACACACTGCTATAGTTTCCTTCCCGAAAAAGAGAAGAATGACTAGTTCAAGTCCTGTCTCTGACCAGTTTATACTCTCATGCATGTAACTCGCACTCACCTCAACTATTGACACCAATGTGGAAGCCAAGCTTGTCACAAAGTGTCACCTTGTTTCAGAAAACTTAGAACAATGAAACAAACAGATCTTGTATCTTCCCTGATAAGTAACACACAGAAGCTATCTTAACCACTAAAATACATTTCCCCAGAACACGCAGTATTCCTTACCTCTAATTTGTTACTGCCTTCTGACAAATAGCTGTGCTGCCTTATGAGGAAGCATAGATCAATTTCTCTTACTTCAGACCTGTCACTGTTTCTTAAGGTTTGTGTTCAAACTTGGGAATGTTACAGTCCAACATTCCTACAAGAAGGATGTGAAATCAACATGAAGGCTGTTTCTCCAAGTTAGTTTCAAACTAGATAAAAAAATGTATGCAGATGAGAAAAAAAATCCTTAGTGTACGTACGCTACACAGCGGCTATTAAACATTTACAGTAGATGATGAAATGGCACGCATTCCATTCAAATTAGAATCCTTTGATTTTTGTAGGCTCGCTCACCAAGATAGAACTCAACTTAAACTCCACATAGTTACAGATAAATTGTATAAAGATGTATGAGCACAAAACCAAGTAAAGCAGGAAATTTAACCATCTCAACTAAATAATTCCCCATAAAATATTCAATGTAACTCCAGATACCATATTTTATTCAAACTTTGGCAAACAAATCTATGCCTCAGTACTTATTAAAACTGATTTATTAGTGCCAAATACATTAATCTGCATGTTAATCTGCCTCAGGTCACTTAAAGTTAGTCAGAAAGGACTTTTGTCAAGCCATATACAATTTTGCTTTTGGTCCACATGGGAGTTTGAAATCAAGAGCTTGGGAGAGATTCTCTCTGACATAAATATTACAGAATAAAAACAGCAAGGAGCGCAGAAGACTTTTCCTGTAATACATTTACATTTTCTCTGCTTCACTTCGTAGCATGTTGTTAAAGCCTAAAAATTTCACTAAATCAAGGTTGAGTTTATCTTAGGATCTTGTGTCACTGGAGTTGTAAAGTATACAGCACTTGTACCAGCTTCAAACTGACATTCATTGCACTCCAGCAGAGGAGGTTTATAAGTTATACAACCTACTTCATCCATACTGCAAGTAGTACACAAGTCAGAAAAGCTGGCTCAAACATTACACATATTATATTATGTACAATAAGTGCTGGTAATATTTTTGGAGGAACTCTTATACCCAACAGTTTAAAGCCTTCGATGTGTAAGGCTTTCTTATTCAATATTTCCAACAGAAAGCAGAATCGGTTTTTGCTAACAGACCACTTGACTCCCAGTATAACCAATTCTCTAGACCACTTACCAGATGATCCAAGATTTTCAGCACAATCAAATCAGAAGTTCAAAGACAAATAAAGACAGCTGGACAACGGCTGAAGACAAGCAGTTTTAGCATACACACCCTGCATTTTTGCTTAGCAACTGGATCATCATCAGCACAATATGCTTATACAGGTCTATTACCTGTCACATCCCCTGAAAAAGCAGCGTCCAATGCAAGCAGCAGTAATGCACACCTTCTACACCTTTCCTTTTTATGCCTGCCTAGTAATTAATTTTAAGTGCCAGTAATTCTCAATTACTTCATCATTAGTATGACTAAACATCATTCTACAGTAAGAATTATATAACTATGCTTTGGTCAACCCCAAATACCACCACTGTTACTTGTGACTTTGAAAGCTGTAACAAATAATATGCTTATAAACTGTTCATTTAATACAGAGAGATAACTTAGATTGCCACCCAATTCAGGAGTCCCTTCAGCTTGAAATGAGAAAGTGTTCAAATATTCTGTTACCTCAGAACAGGATCTCCTCCAACAAGGGAGCACCAAGTTTTAAGGGAGTTTTAATCTCTACATAGGATAAAGCATCTCAAAAGGTAGTAAGATTTCAGGCAGTACTACAAGAACTACTGGACACATCATGCTTACTGCTAAAAGAACAGGAATGTGGAATTGTACCTTTTCAAGAACGATGTTAGACTGAACAAAACATTCATGTGAGTCTTGCAGGCAGATAAGCCCTCAAGCACTTACACAGTAATTAACTATTGAAACAGAGCCAAGACATGAGTTTTCAGAGGAAAACAGTCATGGGTTCAGCGATCATGCTTTGTTTTCCACAATGACTTTACTGTGATGTGTAACAAGGGGTTATTTGAACTTGTTAACTAATACAGAAAAAGTCAGCTGGAAAGGGCTTACATGGAAGAATGAAAAACTAATGTCCTTCTCTGAGCATCTTGTACCACTTTACCAATAGCATTTTAAAACTGCTGGTCAAAACCCAAAGTGGACCTAGGTTACTCACAGTCATGCAGAGCTGTACTGTTACATAACCCTAACCTTATTTGAGTATCTGAGGTTTTTCAGTATCGTCTCTGACAGTCTTGTGTATCATCTCCCTCTCCCCACACTAACCCGTATGCTGGAGCCCTTCCAAACCAGTTGACATAACTGGCATTTTCAACAGCATCACGCGCTAGTTAGATGTTTTGGACAGAAAAATTTCTGCAAGTGCTGTGAAATTTGGTCAGCCCCTCTTGCTCTCCACCAAGGACCAGCTCAACTTGAAATTCTGAGTTTGTCTTCATGTTAAAAGGCAGGAAATACCCTACCTTTAAGCTCCAGAATATAGGATCAAGGCCCAATTAGAAGAGTTTTACAGATACAGTAGCTAACGCCAATACACATCTTCCCAATTATTTTAGCAACAAGTCACCTACTGAATCAAACCTTAGATTTCTGTAACCCAATAAATCCTAATGTTTCATTACTGATCGTCCTTCTCTACAGTCCTAGTTGATGTAAGAATGCTAGAACACCTATGAAGAATCCTAATAAAAAGAAAAGGAGGCTTTGGCAAATTACACTCTGTGTTTCTGCAGGACGACCTAAAAAGAGAACAAAAAAAAAAACCACCACCGAAAAATCCTCCTTTATATCCTTCCTAGGAGTGAAATGAATTATTCATAATTATCAGGTGGTCAGAGAAATTTAGTATTCCACTTCTATACAAAAAATGCATTTGAAAATTGCCCCTTAAGAAATATCTTACAAATCAAGTCTAAGCTACCTAGCAACTTCCTTCACTGCATCAGTGAGGCTTGCAAAAATGAAAGGATTTTTATAACACATCCATTATTGAACTATTTCTGTAATGCTGCAGAATTCATACAGCTGCCAATTATTAAAAGGTCACAGAGGAAGTCAAAGAGCAGTTGCACTTAACGACAGACATTAAAATCATCAGGACACAAGCCTTTTTCCAGCATCCTCCTCTTAGTTTGGACTACATAAAGGTCAGAAAACCACAAAGTAAAGTCTTTGTTGACTTTGTTATGCTTTTCTTAATTCTCAGAACACCCACCTGGAAAATAATCCATTTTGTTCCCCACTGAAGGTACAGCAGGCAGATAGCCAATAGCTGGCACTCTGTCACATAGCCACTTTAGTAAGAATTATGAATAGGCTCTTCCTTTTATTTCTACAGTCACGTTCCATTAAAACAAAAACTATTTGCCTAAAAGATTAATATTGAGAACAGCAGAACGTTGCCATTACCAGCCTTGAAACGCTATGTGGTGTTCTAGGGAATACATAAACACAACTGCTTAAACTAATGCAATTTGCAAAGCACACTTCACAAGCAAATTGGTTGTATGATCCCATAATGTCAGAAAGCATCAGATTCCACCACCACTAATTTATCTCCACAGCACTAGTATTTGTCTAAGTAACGCGTGCCCACAAATTCCACGAGCCATGGAGACCAAGACATAAATTAAAGCATTATAGGAAGGAAAATAGAAAAAGTACTTCAGTTTACAGCGGGGGATGGCAACCACTAAGTCTCAGGAGTAGCCCACTAGGAAATGCAGTGCAGTATTCTTCATAACAAAAGCATACCTGAACTGTCAGCTGAGAGAAGCTGAAATGCATGTTCAGCAGCTCTTCATCACAAGTCCTACTAGCCATACACCTCCTCACTTCAAATGCTAAACCCCTTTCCCTATAGGTAAAGGTTTGCCAATACTCTCATGACAGAGTACAGCCAGCCTCAGATATACTTATCTCTGCATTGCACAGCTTTTTAAAACAGCTCCCACTGCAGACTGGGAGACACAGATATAAGTATTTCTAGTACAAGCAGGAGTTAAAGATTAGCGAAAGGAATTTAACCACTAGCTAAAGGAATTTTACCCTTCAGATTTCATCTAAGAAGCCAGAGGTGGTATTTGCTCTCAGAAGGCAGCTTTTAGTGCCTTGATTCAATTATTCCATTTTCATCAGAAGTTCTGCATTTTACAAAAACTCAAACAATGTATAGACATATGTTGGCTTGGAGTCCTTATGATGGTAACAGGTCCCAAAACCCAGCATCACCCCACCAAGCAGTTTGCACAATAAATCAAAAGAGCACAAATTAAGTGCCTTTATATTAAAGTCTGCAGAATTATGGGAAGAAAACATTTCATACAGCAAGAAGGTCCATGGCATGTTCCCTCCAGAAGAACAGCCTGTTTATTCCAATCCGATAAACATTCAGTTTACTAAAACACACTTATGACAACATTTTGAGAAAATCATACTAGTCCATAAACATATCCATCAGTAAGGAGCTAAAACAGGAACCTCACTGGAACGCTGTCATTAAAACAGAGAAAAATCCACTAAAGGCTCCTGCCAACAAAATGACCCTCACCTAAAAGCTGCAGGAGAGCTGCTTAACACACCCAGCAATCTCCTAACAAAATGTGTAGCATATAAATTGTCATCCTCTAGACCTAAACAGAGCAGTACAATTGACCTTGGCTTCAAACAAGGAATGGCAGTCTCTGCGATCCTCTAAGCAGATGGAACCAAACAGGTTGGGGAAAGAGCATTTAATTTGGTTATAAAGAGAAGGATGAAAATTGGATGAACAGATATGGAAACAGCTTTTGTGTATTTATAAGTCAGCCTAGCCACACCTTACCTTTGAATATATGCAGACAATCATAGCTACATTTACAAAAACAACAATACACCTTGGCAAAGACAGCTAGGCTTTTACATGACCTATTCAAATCCCAGCAACATTGTAACTTTATGACATATATATCTAGCATAAGTTTGGTTTTCAGCATTAGCTTGAGTGATAACTATTTTGAGATAACATACGGCCTGAAAGAAGAGAAGAACAACAAAAAAAAGGAAGCAGCCTTTCCTGCAGCAGGTCTTAACAGAAGTTTCCAATGTACTTACATCTACCAGCAGAACACTGCAATATCCATCTTAAGTATTCAGACTTGACTTTCAAACCATTCTGCGAGCAAATTGTCTACTCTCTTGCTTACTGCTGTGTAAAGCTACCTTCGAGCCAATGATTTGGGCTCTGCCTGTTCCAACACTTTCTTCCTGTAAATAGTGCCTGACTATTTTCTGTTCTCACAAGGGCTTAATTAGTCCTGTTCACAGTGAGCTACAGCAGCTGGCACATCTCAGCAGACTCCACTGCATTTTCACAGCTACTGAAATCCATCTGATCCATGCTGCAAGTTTTTCTACACTGACAACTACATGTCCTGTGAACCTTATATACTACCTATACATTTTAAGACACCTTTCTACAAGCAATTTAACCACAAGGCAGCTCTGAAAGTCCTGAAACATTTGCTGACATACATACAGTTCACAGAAGGCCAAAGAATCCTGCATGGCCAGATAAAGACTCTCTCCTCCACTAACAGAGCATCACAGAACTGTAACTCTAGAATGCAAGAGTAATCACGGCTACACACAACAACAAATGCAACTGCCATCTAACTTTATTTTATACCCATCATCCCTACAACATATTTAATCTGCTCAAGAGACCACTAATCTACAAATAAAAAAACTCTAAGCCTCCACCACCGCCCAGCCAACCCAGCGAAGCCCCTGCCCGAGAGAAGGGAGTTCCTCAGGAACCAGCGAAAGACGCTGCGGCGGAGAGAGGAGCAGGGTGTGAGAGAGACAACTATGTAGACATGAAGGTCAGTGAAGAGAAAGGAGAGGGAGGAGGTGCCAGAGCAGAGATTCCCCTGCAGCCCATGGTGAACAGCTGGTGACGCACGTTGTCCCCATGCAGCCCATGGAGAGCAGAGCTCACCTGCAGCTCATGGAGATGTAGCCGTGGAGGGCCTCACGCTGGAAGAAGGAACTGTGGCCAAAGGAGGCCATGAATATGAGGAAGAGCCCCACGCTGGAGCAGTTAGTGGAGAACTGCGGCCTGTGGGAAGGACTCACATTGGAGCAGTTTCTGAAGGGCTCTCTCGTGAGAGGGACCCCGCGCTGGAGCAAGGAAGACTGTGAGGAGCCTCCCCTGAGGAGGAAGGAGCGGCAGAGGCAACACAGGATGGACTGACCACAACCCCCATTCCCTGCCCCCTGTGCCGCCAGGGGGAGAAGGTAGAGAAATTGGGAACAAAGCCCTTGGGCCCAGGAGGAATAGAGGGGTGGGGGAGAGGTGCCTTTTTAAGATGGAGTTCTCTTTCTCATTATCTTGCTCTGTGTTTGATTGTTAACAAACTAAATTGGTTTTGTGTTTTCCCAAGTCAAGTCTATTTGTTGCCTGTGACCATAAGTGGTGAGAGAACCCTCCCTGTCCTTGCCTCAGCCCACGAGGTCTTTTCAGCAAGAGGCTGTGTGGTGGCCTTTAAACTGTGACAAGTTATAACTGAAAATCACGTTAAATCAGAGGGCAAATTAGTACTAAATATGTAATATTTCCTCTTCAAAATTCTGAGCACCTTAATTTTGCCAACACCTCCTCATTTCAAGTCCTTTGCTACCTCTCAAATCCAGCAGCAGCAGTGTAAGTTGTCTCACCTCCTTTCCTGAGAAAGGCTGTCTGCTTATTACCAGCTGCCACATGGCAACACAGTGAACAGTCTTCTGTATACATAAAGATTGTTACTGTGTCCCAAAAGTAAACCTTGAGTTTCATCTTCAAACTGGACTACGATAAAGATTTTATTTTTATGTCAAACCATCAAGACAAACTTTCAGAAAACACATGTAATCACTGGACAAGTTAAACTCCAGCTCAGTTTTACAGATCCCTGATGATAAAGGTCTTAATCTCTCACTCTGCCACACAGAAGGCAGGAGGTCATTCTTTACAAAGCACTGCAACAGGAACTATGTCGAAACAACTCGCCTCCTGCCTCTTATTAGTTTACATACTGATATGCAGCATGCTACTTCAAAAGCAAAATGTTCTGGTAGAAGCATATCCAAATAAACAAGTGAAAGTTAAAAATGTTGTCAGAAATCTGTTTTCTGAAGAAGCAGAACTAGTACCTTGTCTCCATACTCTTAATTCTTGAAAACCAGTTTCTTTATTGAACTTGTCTTGACAAACATATTTTTTAAAAAGCAAAGACAGCTGGTCACCAGGTTAAATACAACTACCTAGGGTACCATATCTTGTAGAAAGGATAATGCATTTGAAATAAGTTTTATCGCAGAATGATACAATTTAAAGGAATAGTCTTCCCTTTAAACGCTGTCCCAAATACTTTTTCATAATCATTGCCATTATCTTGTGTAACATCTTTTCAAATCTACCAACACCGTCTGCCGGAAAATTCACTGAATGACTCAGACACAGACACTTTCAAATCATAAATACTCAAAACTGCTATTTCCATTTCAGAACTACTTCTATTTAAGCATTTGAATTGCTGATGGCATAATAATCCAACGACCTCCTGAAGTTTCCTTATCAAGATTTTCCTCATGCACATCCAGCATCCCCACCGACGAAAGCAAGCCTTGTTTCTTTACAGTCTTGGACAAAACAGTTACACAACCAGAAACCCGTAGAACTCGCAAAATTTTTAGTGCCTGATATCGCGTATTTTTTGTACATGATTGCTTGACACGGCTCCTTGAGCATGCAACTGAAGACATAAGATAACAGCAGAGATCTGAGCATTAAAATCACTGGCATTACATGCCCTGCCAATTCCCATTAATTTTCCTTCATGACAAATCAACAGAAACTCTTGCCTAGAGCAAGCACAGGCTTTTCAAACTTCAGCCTTTTTAACCTCTAACCAGGAGTCAGGCTTCAAGTCTGAATCTCACCCACAATTGCCAAAGCCACCGCTCACTAGTCACTCGAGCAAACTAGTAGTAATGCCACCAGTTCAACAGCACTGATACAAGTCCATTGGTACAAAGACTGGGGTAGAGGGCCGAGGGGGAGCCCTTAATTTGTGTCTGTCTCTCTTGAAGACTGGATACAATTTAAGCTCCTATACTCATCACATTTTGTATTTATGTTTGAGAACATACATATAATAGATAAGAGTCTGTTGAAGGAACTTTCACCATGAAAGGTTTTGTTTAAGTATGCCAAAAATACACTCTTCCCCTTCACACCAGATAAATTTTTTTGTATCTGAATTATACTCAGAAAGCATCATTTTGAAAACCTGGACTAAGTTGGGATGCAGCTTTTACCTCCTCCATCACTAATTCCAATTCAATTTTCCACATTAGCAACTATTCTCTGTGGTTTTCACCATGAAGCTGCCAACAACTTTATCCACAGGCTTATTTAACCACATTTAGTTGTCAGCTCAGACAAGGGAGTTATTTACATATTTTATCAACTAATCTTACACTTTCAACACAATGATCTTCTTTCAGGTTGCCTACAAATACACATTCACAGTCTTCGCAAGTGTCACAATACAGATGAAATTTACAGGTAGTAAGTTATTCCTGTAACATTAAGAGTCACAGCATAAAATCTTCATAACTGGAACTGGCTAGTACCCCCACAACAAAAGGAAAAACAAACCCACAACACAATCACTTCCTGTCTTGTATAAACAATATTAGCTCATAGCTGAAGACAACAAGGAAAACAAACTGTGTTTTAGGACCACACTGCACGCATAATTCCATTACATATCTACTTCTGTTGATCACAAATGTATTTTCTTCTGTTACAGCAGATACCACCAAATTTGAAGTAGTCTCATTAGGGTTCTGTAGAAAGCAAGCACCTCACTACTGAAGTGCTACAAAAAGGCCTCTGAAAGCTGAGGAATTTACAACATAAGTCAGAGAGCGGACTGTGTAGTCCAGATTTCTAAAGATCACAGCTAGGACCTAACCAGGAATTTAGTAGTCCATGACACTGACTACAGCAAAGGAGTGAAAACAAGATTTAAATTACACATTAAGACCTCAACTTTTGAAAACCAGATTATGCCCAGAAGGGTTTGGTCAGAGGACCTGGCCAATTTTATAAAACCGGATCCATTTAAAAAAAAATCACAACTCAGTTACAATACACAAGACAATTCAACTGCCTGAAGAACTTCAATGCCCCACTATGAACAAAATGTATCTTTAAACAAGGAATATCTAAAAGCTTTTCTGCTATGCGACAGGTGCTTACAATAGTTTACATACATGAAGTGACAAAGCCTATATGTCAAATAAGTTATAATTTAATATTAATGGTTTTCCTAAACATACACTAACACAGACAGCTAAAGCCACTACATCAACTGATTTGTAAGGCTAGGACAGACACACACAAAAAAAGACCGCTGCTTGAAAAGCTCAGTAAGAACAACAGCTGTCATATCTTCTTTGTCTCCTAGCCGATTACCATATGTTTCAATGTCTTTGGTACTCATCCTAAGCAAACAATAGATGAATACTTGATTCCCTCAGGAAAAAAACAAAAAAAAACAAAAAAAAAAACCCTTTTTAAAAAAAGTTTATTTAACTGTCACCTGGGAATACCCAAATCCTGGTTACACTAGTGTCAAATACTGATATTATCTACTGCTGATAACTCCAGTGTTCTTAAATACATACACATAAACACGCACACACAGAGCGCTCAGGCAAGGTTTCCATATTACGCAAGTTCAGGAGTTGCTGTTTTTATCGCCTCTGTAAAAACATTTTAGCAGCAGCAGCAGACTTCCC
This sequence comes from Pterocles gutturalis, assembly GCF_000699245.1. Lineage (NCBI taxonomy): Eukaryota > Metazoa > Chordata > Aves > Pterocliformes > Pteroclidae > Pterocles > Pterocles gutturalis. Next base: position 214 of record NW_010128408.1, on the reverse strand, counting down.
TGCCCTGACAAGCAACAAGTGTACAGAAGACTACAAACAAGACCCACTTACAGTGTTCTTGACCCACTTAGAGTGCTCCACTGGCCGAAAGCCTCCTCCAGGCGAGCATTTCCAAGTGCTCCTTCGTGCCCCTGAGCAAACACCCTGACCACAAGCCCGGCTCGCTTCTGCCCCCGGCCAACCGCCCGCAGGGCCCGCTCCCCGATAAAACCCG